>NC_086332.1:131953772-132110015 GCF_032445375.1 Bacillus rossius redtenbacheri | reverse complement strand
ATACATACTCAATAGCATTAAGCTCACAGTGGTATGGTGGTAATCTTATTACTTCATGCCCATGTTCTTCTAACATCTCATCTATGCGAAACCTGGGAGGTGGACGTCGACCACGAACGAGCTGGAGGAGTTCACATTTTGCAATATCATTGTCATGCGGAATGTTGTTGTTCTGTAACCATTGGATGATATCTTGTTTTCTTGTACCGGCTGTTGGTGGCTTATTTAACTGAACGGAATGATAAGGGGCATTATCCATTACAACCAACTAATTAGCAGGCAGATTTGGAAGAAGCTTGTCTTGCACCCATCTGGAAAAGTTTGTGAAGTTCATCTCGTCGTGATAATCGCCACTTTTACCTTTGGACTTGAAAATGAGATATGCACCTGGAATGAAACCTAAATCGCAACCTGCATGTACGATTATCCAACGTTGACCAGCGCTGTCATTCTTCAAAACACCGGGTGTTTCGTTATCTTGCCAAAACTTGCTTACTGTGTACGTCGGGTGAATCCAGGTTTCGTCAATGTACACAACTGTTTTTTTCCTTTTCATCAGACTGCTCATTTGCTTTCATTCAACGTAAATATTTGCCCCTACAAGCAACAACGTCATTGCGTTCCATTAATATTTTCCTTTTATTCTTGCATTTTTTGAACCGGAAACCCAATTTATGCAGGATTTTTCTCAAAGTTTCTTTTCGTCCAGGGAAATTTATTTCTTCTTGTAACACTGTAAGAAGCTTATTAAGTGTTGGAACCACTTCTTTCACCGTATAAAACTGTTTTACTACGGTGCACCGTATTACCCCAAGGTAAAACTCATCAACCGATATCTTGTTACTACTTGCTTTTCTTTTCTTTCCTGGTGTGCGCAAAATTCCCTCACTGACAGCGGCTTCTTTACTTTCTTTTCTAATTTTGCATATTGTTCCTTTCGATTTCCCTGTCGCTGCAGCCGCACGCTTCGTTGCATTACATAATGGATGGGTAAGTTTGCCTGATGCCTTCTCCTGATCACAAAATGCAATCACATTGCTAATCACTTCCCTGCACTGGCTATGTATAGTTTTGTGTTTTGTTGTACTGCCCGATGCCATTTGTCAATACACGTTATATTACAGTCACGCACGCTTCGAAAGCTTGCTCCGCTTTCAAAGGATCCGTGAAATACTTGAACAGCTATACTCCCGTATCCGCACACTGTGTCGTGACTTATGGTAACAGTTCTACTTGCCGTCCCACCCGCGACATGACGCGCTTCGACCCTTGAGGCGGACTAGGGAAAGGGAGGGGACAGTGTGGCGGAAGGGTTGACGGCGTAGGGAGGGGTCCGTCTGACCTTGGGTAGTTCACATTTTTCCCGGGACCACAGTTGGCTTGGGCGTGTAGTAACTTGATCTTTACTAAACAAATTTTCTGTGTATTTCAACAGTGACAAAGATTTATAGTTAATTAATCAATATTGAATTGAACCCCGAACTGTTATTTTTAAGTAATAATTTTGTGAATTCATGTTTATTAATTAATTTTTATAGTAATCAAATTTGTAATAAATTCAAAAAAATGGTTAGGATTCTTAAATACGAGGTATGATCAAAAAATACTGTGAATTATTTTATTAAAAACAAAGTAAAAAAGTTACCTTAAATTAAAATTAATCTCCTTCAAAGTACTGACCTTGGCTAGAAAAACACTTATCCCAACGTTGAATCCATGACTGGAAGCATTTCTGGAAGGTTTCTTTTGGAATGGCTTTCAGCTGCTCCGTCATGGCCTCATTGTCAGGAATGGTGTCAAAACGTGTCCCTTTTAACACATTTTTTTATTTTTAGGAAGAGCCAGAAGTTGCATGGTGCTAAATCCGGTGAGTAAGGCGGATGTGGACAGACAGGAAGACTTCTAGCGGCCAAAAACTCACGAATCAAAAGCGACTTGTGGCATGGCGCGTTGTCATGATGAAGAAGAAAGCCGTTGGACCATTTTCCAGCGGGTTTATTATGAACACCAGTGAGGTTCTAGTATTATTAAAATGTGGAAACTAACAAGTTCTAGTGTTGTCACAAAAAACGAACTCAAACCGAACTAATTTAAAGTTTGGTTCGAGTTCGAAATTTCGAACGTTCACACAGCCTTATGCAATACTACTCTTGAAATGTCACACATGAATGGAAACTTATCAAATAAGCGTAGCATAGCAATTATATATCACATATATTAAAAACATGAGTTTAAAGAATTTAAAACATTTATCTAGGACTCTTTTTGGTCAATACATATTTTGGATTGCTACATCTGGACACACATTAATGTTAATAATTGTTGCTGACATCACATAACACAGTATAAACAAATACTAAACGTCCAAAATATATACGGCACAACTGCATTGCCAGTTCACTATCTAGCACTAGCGGCCGGCCGAGGTCGACGTGCGACTTGAAAGATAAGGTGTAGCGCTGTAAGCAACTACCGCGTCTACCATAAAAGGCAAGTGAATGGGTGTTATGGGTGTTATGGGTTTGACGGAGGGGAAAAAGGAAAGGGAGGAGGGCATCGTGTTGTGAGGTTGTACGGGCCAGCAGATGTTTTCCTCAACTGTAGTTCCGGATAACTGGATGCCGGATACACGGGGGAGGAGTACAGTTTAATAGAATATTATAATTACATCGTAAAATATTATTGGTCCCAAAATGTTTGTATCAGTATGCGGTGTAACATAGTTACACTTATTTGTAAGTGAGGAGTATTTCAAACTTTCTGGCACGGTAAACGAATCTTACGAGCTGCTATAGCTTCAATTATTTAATGTGTACTACTTCTGGTGGTGAAGCCTTTTTGTACTCTTGTTCTGTTTTGTGCGAGTACATTACAAAAATCTTAATTTTCACTGCATGAACAGATGAATTGAAAACAAATTGCAATGACTACTAAGGTACTATTCCAGCTTCTTTAACAATTAATCGTTAATTTGTGGTATCATATGTGGTTTTCTACTAAGACTATGCTTTATTTCAAAATAAATTTTGACATATTTTATATAGTAAATTTAAAAAACTTATTAGTGGAAAATAACTTGAAAGTTTATGTGCTCAAAGACTTGTTGGAACCTACAGCTTCGAAGCAATTCGATACCCCGAAGATCTTAATGAAATTTAAGAACAACCTTTACTAATACTTATCTTTATAACTCTATCTGACAATGTTTCAGAACATCAAATACAGCTCCGTAGGCGCCAATACTTTAGCCACTAGCGAAACTAACAATCGCTCACCGTTTGTTCACTATTTGTATTCAAAATGAAGCTAATAGTCTGTTACTATTCAAAGCATCTGTATAATTTCATTTAATTTATTTAAAAACCGACATTATAGGTTTGAATTTATCTACAACATTAATTTATTTCAAGTCAAATTCTCTAGTTACACAAGAAAGTAATCTTAGTAACATTTAGCATGTTTGAATGCAGGTGGAGAACGTGACCCAGATCTTTAACACTAACCTCTAACCTTGACCTCGACCCCTATTACCTTACCGAAAACCAGACCCCTATTACCTTACCGAAAACCAACATGGAGGATTTTGGGCTCATTTTGGCGAAAAACCGAGACTGCCTAAATGACTCATGCAAACTGAGTCAATAAAGGTGCTTCACCTACGCCATTACATACATGCTGCACTACGCCAAGAGACTGGCCCTTTGACCCCATAACACGTAACATTTTTAAATATTGTCTTTCCCCAAATTTAATGTTACTGACAATATTTCATTTTCGTGACTTTTTATTAATACATACACGACTATGTGACCTTGATCTTTAATACATACCCAAACAAGCCAAAAATCTTTCAGTTTGGTTTTAGGTGCGGTGTTCGGGGTATAGGCCAAGGTAATTCGAGGTGAAGGTAAATGTAGACCAAGATAAAGGTTAAAATATGGTGTTATAGGTAAGGGTCAAGGTCCTTCAGGGTCAGGCACCTTTGGTAAATGACCCGGATAGTGCCTTCGTCTGGCTCCACCTGCACCTGAACATACCAAATCATACTGCTTCAACAGAATGCATTTGATCACATTTTTCATTTGTTTATCAGATACAAGGAAGCTACCATCACAAAAGCAGATGATTTACTACAGCCATGCACTACAAGTGAAGTCAACTTGCCACTGGTAATGTCAATATGTCATAGCCATGTTCCACTGGTCAAGTCAACTTACCAATAACATGCTCTACACATGAAGCCAACTTGCCACTGCTATGCTCCACTGGTGAAGTCAACTTGCCAATGTCATGTTTCACTGATGAAATCAGATTTCCACTGCTAAACTTAGAAAATGTTACGGTCTTGCCACAGCCATGCTCCGCTGGTGAAGTCAACTTCCCGAGTAATGAAAATTTTGTAGTGGAATTAGGTTGTTTTACTAAAGACTCAATTGCGCTCAAAATCACTGGTAGACGTATTGTTGAAATCAATCATCTTTTAAATACAATCAGAGAGTTAGACGATCATAGGCCATTCAGTTGCAAATTCAGTGAATGTATATTTTTAAGGAAGTTCGACGTGGTCTACGAAGTGTTCTCTCCTTCAAATGTTGTATATGCAACATGGTGTCGAGTGTTAGCACTGATGCGCAAGATTCCGATAAAATGAGTGTTAACACAGCTGCTGTTGCGGGATGTGTCGCATTAGGATATGGGTTTTCTGTCTTAACTGAACTAACATCAGCGATGAATATACCAAGTATAGCAGCGAAAATATTCGAAACAAATCAAGATAAAGCATTTGATGGTTTCGAGAACACAGCTCTTGAGGAAATGAAGCGTGCTGCTGAAGAAGAAGCGAAATTAGCTGTGGAACATGGGGAAATGGACAAAAATGGAATACCTGTGTTACCTCCAGTCCGGGAGGACGGGAGGACAAGGGGTGAAATCTCAGAAAGAGGTTCTAAAGTTCGAGAAACAAAAGTGCTTTTATTAACAAAACTGGTAATAACAACATCACATCCTTCAATACACGCATTTTCATATATGGCACCTTTCTGATTTCTTATTTGGAAGATTACAGCAAGTGCCCATGATGTCTGTGAACAGAAAAATATAATTAACAATATCGGATCACAAATATATGTCACACACATTAAGTTAACGCCTTATTATAAGACAAACAGCAAATTCTATTAGCAGAAAAATATGAAAATTAAATCAATTGGTTTTTGGGCACATTCTATTACGTTAACTAACTGTGCTAACAGGAATTTAACATTGCCAAACAATTCAAATTACGATTAGAGAATATGAAAATATGAAAGACATTATTAAGGAGAACTGACATGAAATCTCTTATAGTGCAGTTTATATTATACGTAACTAGTTTACGTTCTCATTCATCGTGGTCTGATTCTTTAAAGTTACACAGTGTTTCTGGTGTAAGTACCAATACCTAATTTATGACACTTAAACAGTTCACGTTCTTACACACAAGTTCTTACACTCAGCGAGTAGTATTCAACAGTCTCCTGGTTACTGACAGCGGTCATGACGCCCCACCAATATTGCGGCGAACAGTCTTTATCATTACTCGGCTCGTCAGCCGTTCAACGAAGTTGCTGCGTTTTGAAGTTCTATCAGGAGTGATCGTGTAGTCCGGGAACTTATAACAGTTCAGTTGAAACCGTTACGTAAAACTACGTTGGTTACGTTACGGTAAGCCTCAACGTTTTGCAAGTTGGTATACTTTACGTTATGTGGTATTCGACCTCTCCTCCGTCTCTTGCCACGCTGCCCCACTGCCGTTCTACTTTCAACACCAGTTAAACATTTACTTTACTTATCCCGTAACCTTTACGAGACAGTTCCCTTCATTCTACAGACGAGGCAAATTTCTATTTCCTCACTCTGTGAAAATTCTAAGTCCAAACAACTGCGACTTGAATTTATTCTAAGTCCCTCGTGGACTTGTAATATTTCTACTGGGTTGAAAAATCTTCAGAGTCCCTTACGGACTTAGATTCTGACGACGGCACTTACCGTTTTCTTCCTGAAGCGGTCGCCACGTCGTCGGGCAGCGTGACGGAGGAGGCCGGTGGTGTAGATGGTAGTCACTGCAGGTTCACGCTGCTGGGCCAGTCGGAGACTGCCTGCAGAAGCGTTGGCTGGGCCGGTTTATATACACCGCCGGGGCCCGATCGAGGAACAGTCTGGATACCCGCCGGCGGAAGTACGTCATCGTTGGTGGTTCCGGACGAAGCCCGCGAAGCCGGGCGGAGTCGAAGCGGCCCGAGCGGCCCCGAAGTATTGCCGTCCGGCGCGCAGAAATCGAACATTGCGCGCCCCTGTGCTGCGGGTGGTATCCCTCAGATAGCCAGGGGCGCTGTCTGGTAGTAGTTTAGTTACGCAGTGCGAAACTGCGTTACACCTGTTCTAAAAGTGTACGCAGACGGAAGTTGGCCTAAATGATCGTTTAGGAACAATTACAGTTCTCTGTTTGGCGTGGTGAGTTTTTCATTTAATTTTTATTTCATGAATTCAAGAAAGGAATAAATGTTTCAGATATTTTTGTTCCATAAAATTGTAAGAAATAGTATTTAGTAAAATAATTTGTAACTAATTAATACCGTAAGGAACGCACCTGCATGAGCAAAAATTGTGCTACAGTGAATTCCATCAAATATCCGCAAGGCTCTTTAAAATCTTACAACTTGCACACTTTGGCAAGGTTTTTAATGTTCCCAAAGTAATTATGTAAAGCTAAATTCGCTAAAAATAAATATGTTCAACAATTCGGAAAAAAAGTAAAAGTTTACATTTTATTAGCCACTTGCTAAGCACTTACTGCAACGCCTTCATACGAAACCATTCGACGGACATGCTCTCATGTTTTGCAAAACTTGCCCAACCATAGGTCTACATCATAAAGTCACCGCCGAAAGTCTCATGAAAAACCTGGGTTTTTCGTAAACACTGCACGCTAATAATGTGCTCCGCGAATAAAGGATTCTACACTAGCAGAACTGCCCTTATCACTCTGTATCTGTCATGCCTATTAATTAGAAAAAAGGCTCGAGGCAAGCGGGTCCCTTGGGTAACACTGTAAATAATTGTATACTTCACAACAGTATAATAAACGAGGAAAACATTAGATAGCGGCTAATTTAATTCTGCGGCTTACAGATGCATCGACTGCACAAACCCAGTTTGAATTATTAGTCCTACCATATATAGAATAACTCATATGTTAGCATATAATTTAAGAATGTGCACAAAACTTCCCTTCAAGGTGCACTAATACGAAGGAACAAATTTGCATTATTTGAATTTGGAACCCTACAATTTTCACGGTAATCCGGGTTCGTTTCCCGGAGGGGTTTTCATGGAGAACTGCCGCATCCTCCACCCCCCCCCCCCCCCAAGACCGGTAGTGTTGTAATGTAGAGTTCCACATCACGTCTCAATAATTCAGGGATGGTGCCAGCCTACGAGCCCCAAAGTCTAAATTCTTGTTCACTGCTACCTCCTCCATAAGGTTTACTATATTTTAAAATTGTTAAGATAAATTTTAATTGAACCATAGTTATTCATACATCTTTCACATATACAAATACCATTGTAAACTGAATGTTTGTGACTATTTTGATCATGTTTTGTCACATGTAATCACACACAGCTATGCTAACACAATGAAATTAATTTTTTTTGATGAGTTAACTGACATCACGTGACCATTTCTTTTTCGTTGCAGGCAGCCATTGTGGGTTATCGAACTGGAAAAGTAATTTTCTTAGGGTGAAGGAATAAGTATTGCACTTTATGCACGAGGGCTGAAAACGCAGGTGTTCCGGTTAAAAAACATTCCTGTTACAAGAACTTCACTGGCAGCTCGTCCAGTATGGAAGCTGATATTGTCGTCAATGGATTTGCATATAGCATGGAGATGTATGGTGTAAAATATGGAATTCTTATTGCTGATGGAGATGCAAGTGTATATTCAAAAATTCTGCAAGCAAGACTATCTTACAGTGGAAAAGATAAGAGTGTACAAATCACATTCTAAGAAATTATACTAACAAGTTAAAAGACTTGGTGAAAAATGTGAAACTAGGAAATGTGAAACTACGCCAAAAAATTTGAGCAAAAATTTTGAAATTGATAACAGCAGTGCAGAAGGCCTCGATATACCGAGCATCACACAACACAACACAACAGAACACAAGCATTTCTTTCAAAGTCAAGGACAATTGCACATTACCAAACAAAATAAGTGTTACTATGGTGTCTGGACGCCGCTGGGGATTAAAGTAGAGATTATATACATTGTTGTGATGAGATGCAAGAGAAGCTACAAATATTCTATTTAGAATGCCTTCTTCCTGAGCTTGTCTATCCACGCCACCGATGTTCACTACCGATACGGGATCCGCCTTACATTATGGATGCCCAACAGGCTTTGAAGAAAAGGAAACATGCGGAAGATAATAGCGTGGTTTGCAAAGCAAGGAAATAGCTTCTGTAGATAATGAAGACATGTGAGTCTGTACTGTGTTACATTGTTTCGCACGTGGCGTATATTGGCATTGATTACAGCACTGCAATTTTTTGGCACTTTTTATTGTGTACTTTTTATTGTGTTTTAAATTGAAATCATTAACTGATGTCTAAAGACCACTTTCATAACAGTATGTCAGGCGTACACGGCAGGGGCAGACATCTCAATTATAATTTGGTGTAGGTGAAATTTTTGTTTTGGCAGGTTTTTCTGTTTTTGTTAGTTTTCACAAATCTTTTATAATTGATTTTCTTCAGATCATTTAACTAATAACGCTGCCAGAACTCACCTAGCCGTAGTGAACTAATTTTAATAACGTGTTCAAGAAGCATTAACATATTTTTTTTTATGAAGTACATACTCGGAAATAAATATGAAACATGCAATTTTAATCATTTCACGAGGGTATTAAAATGTTAAGGGTTAGTATAATTTATTCCTTCTTTTCAGAGGAAATTTGTTTGTTATAATATCCTTGCAAACAGTTGCCTATTAAATAATTTGTAAAGGACACTCTAAGTTTATTAGCATGAAGTAAACTGTGTTGCTTTAATATTTAGAAAACATATTATGTTTTTATACTGCTCATTTATTTTTCAGTATCATCTTACCTCTTGTCGTACAATACCAGCCAGCTTTACTTTGACTGACAACAGTGTCATTCATTTTTGCTGCCAACATAATGAGTGCGTTGAGCGTTGTAGTAGAATAATGTAATAAAACGGCTACTTCGTTATGTATTTATGTACCTAGATGCGTACGATTTATGAAAACATTTCTTGGTTAGTTGAGCTTTGACAAGTGCCAGTTGTGTGCATATTAACTCAAACAACAGATGTTTTCTTTTATGTTGATTGAAATATTCATTGTATCAATCATAATTGTATGAGTGTACATATTGTTAGTAATTAAATATCTGGGTAGCAGTCACTAGGCCGAAAGTCATTTGGCCGAAATTTCGGCCTAGTGCCTTTCGGCCTAGTGCCTGTCGGCCTACTGCCTTTCGGCCAAGTGCCTGTCGGCCTAGTGCCTTTCGGTCTAGTGACTGTCGGCCTAGTGCCTTTCGGCCTAGTGCCTGTCAGCCTAGTGCCTGTCGGCCTAGTGCCTTTCGGCCTAGTGCCTGTCGGCCTAGTGCCTTTCGGCCTAGTGCGGGTTGCCAGAGTTAAGACATATTCCCAGTGATATACATTTTCGAATTTTCGGCCTATTGCCTTTCGGCCAAGTGCCTGTCGGCCTAGTGCCTGTTGCAAGAGTTAAGACATTTCCAGCGAGATAAATTTTCATATTTTCGGCCTAGTGCCTTTCGGCCTAGTGCCTGTCGGCCTAGTGCCTTTCGGCCTAGTGCCTGTCGGCCTAGTGCCTTTCGGCCTACTGCCTGTCGGCCTACTGCCTGTCGGCCTAGTGCCTGTCGGCCTTATTTTGTTTTTCTTCTTCGTTTGGTCACACACAGATGGAGCTAGTGCAGCTTTTAGGTGGGGTACAACTTGTTTCGAAAACACTGCCTCTGGAGGATAATTCAACTTAAGGCCGTTGAAACTATTACGCAATTTTAATCCTACTATGGTAAGGTTAATGTATTTACTTTTTTTACTTACCTAAGTAATTTTTCAGTAGCAAATTACAGTTTAACTTCTTGTTTGAAAGAAAATCAATAATGTGTTTGTTCTATTCATATATATATATATATATATATATATATATATATATATATATATATATATAAGACCTTTGTATTATTTGAGCAAGATGTTTAGTTAGAAAAGGAGCAAGGAAAAATACAAAGATATTTATTTCTATAAATAATTATATTTATTTTTAGTAAAACTTTTTTGTGGTTGTTGAGAGATGTAAAACATGTATTTTAGTGTTATTTTTGTGATAAATATAGGTTCCTTTTCTGATATGATTATATTAAGATTGAGTTTTGAGTGTGGTAAGGTGAGGTCTAAGCTATGGCTACGGTGGAGAAATGTTATGGTCTAAGTCAAAGCAGAGTGCGGTTGAGCTAGAACTTTCCGTGCGTTGTGTATGCTTCAGGCTTAGAGGATTACAGGAAAATGTGTTCAATTTCCTCCCCTTCCTCGTTTGTTTCAGTCAAGTGAGTTTCAATTTAAGAATATGGACTGTGTAGGTTTTATGTCCGATTTTCTTAGTAAAAACAAGGAAATTCCTTGATCATGTTTTGAGCAGAGTAACATGTCATTGAAATCTTGAAATAATTTGAAGGCTTTTAAAAAAAAATTATTTTAGAATCTTTTTTCAAATAACATATATTAAACACATAAAAACTCGCCTCACTGCTTGTCACACTTATCAATTTGTGATAATTCGCCACTTTTAAGGACATTTTAAAGAAAGACTACCGATTTCAGTCTTTACCCTCGTGCGACTTTCGGAAAATGTTAATATTTTTTCGTTTTATTTTCAAAAAAACAAAACAAAATCAGCTAAAAATGTGTATGTGTATCCATACATATACACACATCACATTTTTATGGATACGGTAACACTAGTCATTTTGCGCGAATCACTTCCAAACTGATAAATTAAATATAAAAATGAAAATCTCAGCCGAGTTAGTCATGGACAAAATCTGACCAATTGGGTATAAATAGGGAAGGTTTTTTGAAAAACATAAAAATCGTAGTAACTCCCTTAATACGATGAATATCGCATCCGTTTTAATGTATGATAACTCGTAAGAGTAATACTAACATTTTTTGTCTAAATAAATTTTCTATGACTGTAAGGGTTGAAAAAAATAGAATTACAGGGGGAAAAATAAAACTCCCTTAGTAGACACAATATCAAATCCGCTCAAAATGTTTGTAAATATCATAATTTTTATCCGCAACTCTGGTTAAAAACATTTTTGATAACACGAACCGTTGCTGCAAAAGTTTAAAAAATAGTAATATAATTTAAAAAATCACTTTCGTACTATGTACACAATTAAATCCGTTCTTATTTATTGTTCAAAATCTTAAATTATCACCTAAAATCGTCTGAAATAATTTTTATACCGCCCACCATTACTGTCAAGTTAAAAAAAAAAAAAACGGTTAAAGGCCAAAAAAATATTATAACTATATTATGAAGCTCACTATCAAATTCAAGCTGTTTGCAAATCTTAAAAATATAATCTTAAACATTTTTCTTAAATAATTTTTTATTAATGAACATTTGCTGCAAGGGGTTGAGAAAACAAGGTTAGAAAAAAATTCAAAATTTGTTACCATGAGTAGGGGGTGCAGGCTGTTTCTGGGCCAATGTAAACATTAAAATGTAAACATTGTGCTAGAACCAGCCTGGGGGCCGCCATATTGTTTCATGGGGGCCGCCATCTTGTTTCATGGTGGCCGCCATTGTTGTTGACATTGGTTACCAGGGCGCACCACTGTCGCTGCCACTGGGGGCCGCCATTTTGTTTACATCTGCTGGAGGTCGCCATCTTTGTTCAGCCTTTGGTTACTGGAGCGCACCACCATCTCTCCGAAGGCCGGAATTGTATACAAAAAATCCTGGGCGGTGTGGGGACTCGATCCATGGGATGCAGCAACGTCGAGGTTACATGGCAGACACCTTAACCACTAGACCACAAGATCAGTTGGGAAGTGTAGAATTAAATAAGGAATATATGCTTAAAAGGCGCTATGTGTAAATTTCGAAAAGAAATTAAATACCGTTATGTGTAATTTCCAAAAACAAATAAAATATCGCCAAAATATAAAGTATGCTTAAGCTGCCATGTTGTATGCTTAAAACAATTGACGCCATATTTAAATTTCGAAAAAAGAAACAAAATACCGCCATGTCTAATTTCCAAAAAAAAAAATGCCGCCATGTGTAATCTCCAAAAAAAAAATACCGCCATGATGTATGCAAGAGCAAATCCCCAACATTATACTTAAGCCGCCATGTTGTATGCTTAAAACAATTGAAGCCATGTTTAATTTCCAAAAAAGAAACAAATTACCGCTTAACAAAGTCATAGGGAAATACACCTTTACGCGTAGCTAACTGAAACTGTGCGTCATCCGGAAACATTGAACGGGTGAGTTTCAACCGATCCGGCATGAGATTGCCAGCGAGAGTTTCCAGAGATGAATTTAGAAAGTTAAGTGAATCAATAAATCTAAGATGCACAGTGTGCTTGCCTCCTTGTGCATTACCTGAGACAGGTATGTATTTACTAATACATTTGTAACTCTCTAGACTTACGCCTAATTCTTTTACCTCGCCAGGATTCTCGACAACAAAGGAGGCGTCCGGCTGTGCAATCAGCCACGAAATTAAGTGCTTCATTAAAAAGTGGATATCATAATTTTGCAAATTATGGAAAACCGCGACAAGCTGTTTCTTTTGCATCCTGAAAGCTAGGTTGCATTTCGAATGGGTATAACCATGTATTTTACCAGTCAAATGGCAGTGATCGAGTACCTTCTGCCCAGCCAATACCTTCTTACAGATATGGCTTTGTGTTTGACTCGCAAGCCTTGCAGAGATGGCTGGAGTCGGTGTCTTAACAGGAATGGTCTTTGAATAAATATCACATACCCACTTTGTCATTGAAACTAATTCTGCGACCATTTCAGCAATACAGTTAGCACCTTCGAATTGCACATACTTGGTCAAAGAGTTATCGTATCCACGCACTAACAAAATGCTTCATGTGTATTGTACATGTTCGTTTACCCGTGTGGAATTAGATGACTCATCACCGGGTAAACAGGTGGATAACAGCTTATGGTATGACTCGATGTCACAGTACACAATAAAGCCGAGGCGATCCTGTTTTGCAATATTTGTTCTCCTCTGTAGGGAAACAGGAATGCACCACTTGATGCTGGCTGCAGAGAACAGTGTGTGAAGTTACCCTGTCTTCACTTGTAAAGAACTGAAGACAGTGCTCGCAAATCCATTTCTTACAACTAGACTTTGACAGTTGGGAACGTAATAATCTGGACAGACTCTTAATTGTTACAAAGTGTAGGTGCTCTGTCGCGTCACTAGAATGAATTGCTAAAATATTTACATGCCTCGCTCTTCGCTCAGAGGATATGCGAAGAGGTTGGATAGAGGATTCAGATTTGCAACTAAAACATTCATCAACAATATTACCCTTACTTTCTACGCATGCATAAACGTTAACGGAAATATTATTGTTCCTCTCGATTGTTTTAATCTGATGGATAGTAGACGGGAAACTCAATCCAGACGCATTGAAAGGCACAAGTGGATCCGGATATGAACTGGCTCGATTAACATGGGCTTCTGCCGGCATCACACCTGCCATAACGGCATACAGAAAGCAATGCTGCTTGGGACATTCAATATTGACACAAACTTTCCTATTGGACAAAAATGTTGGTTATATTGTGTGCGGCGCGCCAACAGTGAAAGCTCTATAGCTTGAAACATGTACATCCATGTTAATCAATCGCTGTAGAGCCCACCCACTGCCATGAGCAGCAAAATCGCTAACGTTTCTATTTATTTCCGGAATGAATACTGAATCATAGATTTCCCCTACCTCATCAGAGAGCATTACCGTGGCTGAGTGGGTTGTAATATGAAATGTCTCACTCTCGCCTCCCTCCACAGATTCTTTAACAAATGAAGCCGAGAGTGAAATGTAAACTTTAAAGGGGCGTACCAAGACGGAAGTTAAATCCAGAAAGGGAACCCTACATCTCTGTAGAAACCGGTCCAAATCGGGATCAATAGACTCAACATCATTATCTATCCAAAAGTCCACTATCCCGTTAGCAAAAGCGGAGTCCAAGATAACACTCTGCAGGGAAGCCAAGTCGCCAGCTTCATGCGGCTCCACCCCGGATGCCCGCGCTCTGTCGCGAGTGTCCGATGTGAAAGCCTCACTGGAACGGGGTCGCTTTGCCTCGGGGGGAGTAGACATGGCGAGGAGGGGGTGGACGGGAAGTTACGTTCAGCAATACAAATAACGTTCTGGAAACATTTAAAAAAACATCATTTGTAAATATTAAAGGGAACGGTCTTGTGTATACTGAGTGAAGCCCAAGCTATGTGTACATGTAACACCGTAAGTGTGACTGAGCGCAATCAGAGTGACACCCAAGCTACGTGAATATGTTAGTCTGCGCGCATCGTAAACGCGCTCCCCTCCGCTCGGTGGGCGTACCCTACCCCTCCCGCAGTCTGGGAGGGGAGCCTGCCATTAACGTTCCCCGCCCCGCAGTCGGGGAGGGGGTTACGGCCCGCATAGAGACGTGATAGAAAAATGTGTAATATAAGTTACAGAAGTCTTGTAAGAAGAATCAAGCTTGTTGCAGTAGAGACTTACCTAACGTAGCATGCGCGGACATCAAATGCAAGCATTCAGCTCCCGCCGGTGGTATTTATACATGTGCAGCTAGGTCTTTCCAGGTTGGCCACACTTACACCACACATCCGTAAACATGTATGTCTCAGAGATGTTTTTCTGTCTTAAGACAAAATTATGTGTGAACACATTAGTTCATAAAATTTTTTTAATGTGGTTTTCAGGGTTAAGTGTGAACACATTAGTTCCTAATGCAGTGTTCAGGGTCAAGTAGAAAGAAAAAAATACATCGAGACATTTTTTATTTATTAGTCAACGATAGCTTACACCCGTTGGATTAGAGTTACAAACCAATTATTGTATTAAATGATTTAAAAAAAAAAAGTATTATGTTAAATTACACTGAAATAAATTTTTTACTTATACAGCAATGTGACAATGATAATAAGTTTAATTACACTGAAATCAATTTTACATATAAAAAATGTAAGTTAAATTACATTGAAATTAATTTTACATATAAACAATTTTTACGTATAAAGCAAAAGTTAAACTACACTGAAATCAATTTTTATGTATAAAGCAATGTGACAATGATAATATGTTAAATTACACTGAAATCAATTTTACGTATAAAAAATGTAAGTTAAATTAAATTCAAATCAATTCACGTATAAAGATATTATGTTAAATTACACTGAAAACAATTTTACATATTAAACAAAAGTTACATTACATTTAAATTACACTGAAATCAATTTTTACGTATAAATAATGTAAGTTCAATTACACTGAAACAATTTTACGTATAAAAAAAGTTAAATTACACTGAAATACATTATATTTTCTTTATAAGATCTGTAAGCAATTTTCGCAGTGCGGTTCTGGCAATGTATAACACTTTTCCTCCAATGCTTGGTAGTGGTCATTGCTCACAGCCGGACCTATGTCACCTTCATCAAGGCCCTGCACTCTGCGGGAGGAAGGGCGGCGTCGGCATCTCGGCTCTACCGATGATGGTGGCGGCGGCGGTGAAGTCTGTCTGCAGGCGGGCAATGGCGGCTGCGTAGCTGGTAGTTCGAAGGTGTGTGCGTAGACCTCTTCACTTGTTGAGGGTAGAGTTGTATCGTTGCGTAGCATACTAACGCAGCACTCTCCGAAACCGGGGCAAGGAAACACTTCTAGAGGCAGGTCTTCCGGTCTTGGGTTGTGTATATGTTTCGAGTGGACAGTAGAGTCACATTCTTCCGTAACATGTCTCAACGCGCCCTGACTCACTCGCTATACTCTACACTGCCTACGCCTGGAGTTACATCTGGATACGTGTTCCGGGGATTAAAGCTAGCCATCTTCACAGCGTCACTGTTTCCGCACAACTGTTCACGCAAGGACATGCGTGTCTATTTAAAACAATATTTACCAGATAAATAATTAAATGGATTATGCAATCACAGCACTCTGAACAGTACATTGCATGAGGCGGACTGGCATCAAACGGCAACGTGTCGGTGCACGACCTGTTACTTGGGTATTTAGATACGAAGGCACTGAGAAGTAGTTTTATTTTAATATGTAGGCTCGCCCCACTGGACACAAATGGTGACTACAATGCGTGTTATGCGCTTGTATCCATCTTGTTGGTGATTGCAGGTCATAGCGGCAGATTCCACAGCGGGTAGAATACAGGATCATCATGCATGTCTATAGTGTCAGGTATATAGTCTTCGTGTTGGCTGCTGCCTTAAGTTCTTCTTGCGTTGTGGGGAAAGTAGTATCTGGCCATATATGGTGTACGACACAGTCTGACAGCTTGCAGGGCATCTCAAGGATGTCTGGGTTCTCCTCGTCGCTGCCAAGACGTGGTGGCACATTACCCATGAATATGACATGCAGTGGGCGGAGTTTTCGAGGCAGTTCGAGGCAAGATTTGCAGATGTTAAGGTGGAGCTGTACTGCCTCGAGCAAGGGGCGACGGAGACGGCCAAGGCATTTGTCATCCAGAAGATACGTCTGCACAAGCGGCTGTGCCCCGACGAGGAGCCGACGGAGGTGCTGGAGCGGGTGGTGGAGCTGATGCGCCCGGAACTTAGGCCACATCTGCGCCTGATGACACGATGCCCGGCCGAGGAGTTCATCCAGCATGCCCGCGCCGTGGAGCAAGACCTGCGGGCCGCAAGACCGACCAGAGGCACCGCTACCACGAGAGGCAAGCAGGAGGACGTGGCGCCCGCCGACGCCAAGGCGCTGGTGCCCTACGTCACACCTACCCGGGGCGACGCCTGGCGCGACGAGTCCGGGTCAGGCGGCCCTCTCCAGCCGGCATGGCGGAGGCGTACCACTGACGGCAGCCAACCACCGCAGTGCCACACGTGCCCACCCGGTACGCGGCACTGGCACGAGGCCTGCCCGGTGCGGAACAAGTTCCGGCCCGACATCATGAACAGACGGCCGTCGGGAAACGGGCGGCAGGGGGCGGCGAACTGAAACGGCTCACCTCCCCCGCCATATTCAACAACAACAGACCAACAATGGCGGGGCCGCTCCTGGGTCATGTGGGAGCGGCGGAAAGCCAACCTGTTGCAGATTCCGGTGGTTGTCAACGGGCGCGCAGGTCACGCGCTCGTTGACACCACCGCCAGCCACAACTGCATGGCCGCGTGCGTGATCGGCCGCGCCCAGGCCAACTCCACCTGGCCACCACGGGAGACGTCTGCCACACTCAGGGCGTCGCGACGCTGGAGGTGGACGTGCAGAAACACCGGTCCACCACGACGGCACTTGTAGTGGAGTGGCTGCGTGACATCATCCTGGGGCTGCCCTGGCTCTACAAGCAGCACGCCGCCATCGACGTCCGGGCCGGATGCGTGCACATCGGCACCCAGGGACGGCGCACCATCCACGGGCTGGGTAGGCCGACTCCACCAGCAGTAAACAAGATCAGTCTCGACGAGTTTCAGCATGGGGTGCCCCCGAGTTTCATGCCATCATCCAGCAGGTCCTCGATCACCAGTGTAATGTGTTTGCATCCGCAGGATCCGCTAAAACATACCACCACAGCTGAACATGTCATCCCAACCCATCCACACGAGCCAATGTTTATCCCGCCCGGTAGCTACGGCCACGCCGGTAAACAAACCATCCTAGATCAGGTTCAGGACATGTTGCAGGACGGAATAATCGAGCCTAGCGAGAGCCCGGACAATTTTCAAGTCGTACTGGCAGAGAAAAAGGACAGAAAATTACGTTTTTGCGTTAATTTTAAGCCTATTAACAGGGTAACAATTAATGCACCGCCCTCTCTGTTTAAACATAGCCTACACACTTACGGGACTGGGAAACACCAAGATATTTTCTTCCCTCGACTTAAAATCTGGATATTGGCAGGTGCCGAGGATATTGGCAGGTGCCGACACGACAGGCGGACCAGCACAAGACAGCATTCACGGCCCCAGACGGGCGTAGATTTCAATTTTGCGCGATGCCATTCGGCCTCCAGGATGCCCCCGCCACATTCCAGGGGATGATGACACACATTCTGGATAATTATTCGGGCAAGTTTGCGGCCGCATACCTGGACGACATAATTATATGGTCACAGACGTGGGAAGAGCACGCACATCACCTAGCTCTAGTCCTAGAACGCCTGGAAAGCCACAGCCTCACATGTATTCGCGAAAAATGCCACTTGGGGACCACAGAACTGGATTTCCTGGGTTTGGTAGTCAACGTGGAGGGAAACCGGCCCACAGAAAAACAACTTAACGTAATTGTCAACAAGCACGTGAAACAGCTGCAAAAATTCCTGGGATTACCCAACTGGCTGCGGGCCTTCATTCCAGAATTCTCAGTAATAGCCGCGTCAATGACCGAACAGCTGTCACCCAAGCGACCGTTCCGGTGGACTGCGGAAGCCCAGGATGCCTTTGACGAGTTAAAGTGCAGATTCCAGCTGTCACTTACTCGCGCGACTGGACCCTAACAAGCCACTAATCGTACAAACAGAAGCGAGCGAGAAGGGAATAGGGGCCATCCTCCAACAACTCGGCGATGACGGCGGGCCCCGGGTAATTGAATACACGAGCGACACGTTCGGCGACGTCGAACAACGGTACAGTGTTAACGAGAGGGAATGTCTCTGCGTGGTTTGGGCCCTGAGGCGCTACCGCCCGCACTTGGAAGGGCAGTCATTCGTGTTAAGGACGGACAGAAAATGTCTGAAGTGGCTGGCAACTATGCAGGGGGGGGGGGGGGGGGGGGGCGCTCAAAACTGACTCGCTGGGCCATGCTCCTACAGGCCCTAGATTTTAAGGTTGAGCACATTCCGGGGAAACATAATGAGCTGTCACGTAACCCAGACGTCACAACAGCACGCGACGACGACGAGTGGGAGGAGCTGTTACAGCCGTCCAGCGGACGCACATCTAGGACACCCTACACCTCGACACCTAACGCCGCACTTTGCACAATTGTCCCGAACACCACACCTACGTTACCGCCAGGCGCGGAGCTCGACGACCTGGAAGCGTACGTGCGGGCGGTCCAGCTGACGGACGCTGATACGCAGGAAATCATGCGTCGCTGCGGGGAGGCGGAGTGTGAGGGGTACCGGGTACTGGAGGGACTACTCCAGGATCGACCAAAGGGAACAGACAACCCGTGGCGAACTTTCGCACCGTCCACCACACGGCGAGAGGTTTTCGACATGTTCCACGTGAACCGACTAGCGGGACATCCCGGCGCAGACCAGACGTGCCACGACGTACGGGAGCGCTTCTACTGGCCAGGGGTGAACCAGTTTGTACGGGATTGCGTGCCGAGATGCAGACACTGTCAACGGCACAAGGCGCGCCGCACAAACGGGACAGCTCAGCAGGTACCTACGCAGCCCACCGAGCCCTTCCACACGGTCGTCCTTGACCTGATGGGACCGTACCCCCAATCGCCGGAGGGAAGAGATTCTTACTGGTCGTGACGGATTGCTACACGCGTTGGGTGGAGGCATATCCCTTCGCGAACGCCCATGCTCGCACCATTGCGTGCAGTCTGGAGATGGAGTTTTTCCCTAGGTGGGGCTACCCACGTGTCCTGTTGACAGACAACGCCACTCAGTTTGTCGAGCGCCGGTGGACACAGCTGGGGAGAAAGTGGCGGGTCATCATGCACACCACAGACATATACCATTCCCGCGCAAACCCCACGGAGCGACGGAATCAGGAGGTGAAAGTGCAGCTGCGGCTAAGACTCTCGGACGACCACGCCCAGTGGGATGCCCACATCCCCGACATACTGTATTGCATTCGACGACGGGTGAATGCTGCAACCGGCAAGACACCGGCCACAATGGTCCAGGGGCGGAACCTCACCCTCCACGGGGAATACCATGTGCGCCAACAACACCAGGTCGAGTCAGACATAGAGAGCCCCGAGAGGCGCCGGAGGCGGTTGGCCGAGACGCACGACGCCGCGCGACGCAACCAGGCGGCTTACCACACACAGCGAACACCCGGGACGACTCGCCCGCCACCTGACTTGAGCCCCGGCCAGCTGGTACACGCCCGTCTTCACCCATTCTCCTCCGGCCGTCGCAACTTCTGCGCCGGACTAGCGCCGAAGTGGCTCGGCCCAGTGATGGTGATCAAAGCGGGACCCACGGCAATTGTGATAAAACTACCCTCCGGCCGGGCCACAAAATACCATCGGGATGACATCAGGATAGTGTGGCAAGAAGGGGAGGAGACGGAGGACGTGGCGGACGACGGAGCGGCGGCGCGGCGAGAAGAGGCGGAGAATGAGGCGGAGAACGTGGCGGACGACGGAGCAGCGGAGAACGAGACAGCGTGGTGGGGAGAGACGGAGGACTTGGCGGACGATGGAGCGGCGTCACAACCGGTCTCGTCCACCCCAACGGACACGGTCGAGGGCGGGTTTAGTGGCTTCCTGAAAGTAGAGGTGGAGCACGGGGCCTCACCTTTCAGGGTGTTCCTCAGTGACACGGCCGAAATGATAGACCAACCAGAGCCCCAGCCACTCGTATGGGAACCAGAGAAAGCGGGGGATAGACCGGAGTCACCAGACGAGCCGCTGTGGCTGCTACACTTCTCTCTGGCGGACTCTACGTTCAGCGTGACAGTGGAGGAGTCACAGGAGGACAAGACGGCGCAGAGGGAGGAAGTACTACACGCCCAAGCCAACTGTGGTCCCGGGAAAAATGTGAACTACCCAAGGTCAGACGGACCCCTCCCTCCGCTGTCAACCCTTCCGCCACACTGTCCCCTCCCTCTCCCTAGTCCGCCTCAAGGGTCGAAGCGTGTCATGTCGCGGGTGGGACGGCAAGTAGAGTCACGACACAATGCGCGGATACGGGAGTATAGCTGTTCAAGTATTTCACGGATCCTTTGAAAGCGGAGCAAGGTTTCAAAGCGTGCGTGACTGTAATATAATGTGTTATTTTTGAAAGATTTGTGCAATGGGAGTGCATGACTTGATGTAAGCTTTTGGACATATGCCATTGCTTAGCACATGTATGTCTGTAGATGAAAACTACAAAAAACACAAACTAAGCAAGAAATTGCTGTTGTCAGGATTTAACGCCACACAATACTCCACAACAGGAATATGGTCGACAAACAAAGAAAAACAAAGAAAAATGGACTAACAGAACGAAAAAACCCCCACAAATGATGACAGCACAAAAATACCGAACCCAAAAAATTCAGCACAACAGTTGAAACGAGACAGAAACACAGCAAAACGAAAAAAAAAACCACAAATGACGACAGCACAAAATATTAAACTCAAAAAATTCAGCACAACAGTCAAAATGAGACAAAAACAAACACAACCGTTTTCTAAAACAGAAAAAAGCGACGTTTCGGGAACTGCTATCTGCTCCCGTCCTCAGGCAGAGACGCACATGGTACGGAAGCACAGGTTTCCATCAAAACTGAGTGGGTTATTTGCATGTATTTATATTTATGAATATTTAGTTCAAAAATATTAACAGTATAAATATGTATTAGGTTTTGAATAAGTTACACTTAAAATGCTAATTTTACAATTATAGTTGCTAATTACGAAAAACTTGATGCTAATTTTTTCAGTCCCTAATAATTAGTAACTCAGCATAATGTTGGCAACTTTTCTTAAACAGTAACCATTGTAGTGGAAAATTTTGTTTCAAACTGTAAATGCAGCCATACGAATTGGTAACAATTCATGCAGATATACTCTATATTTAAATTTGAAAAACGAGTTTGCTTACATTTCCATGTTTAGTTTAAATCAGTTCAGATTAAGAAAATCGAAATTGTATCTACCCATTTTTGAGTTTATTACCATGTTAAAGACTGAAAAACAATCAACTTTTTTAAACAGTACAAACCATATTTCCTTCAAATGACTCAAATATTTTTTTTTCCCTTGAATATTTGACTTTATGCATTTACAACATTTTTAAAACAGGTGCTTCCACTTCTAAATTCTCATATGATTTGTCTTACAGTCTTGTGCTAAATCAATATTGCATACCCTTTTTTCAGAAGTTTATGACACAGTTTTGTCCATTAATGTTCTGTATGTGACAATCACTGCTTTTGTTCAGAAACAAGTTCCAAATGTTAAATTACATTTTGTGTCTTGCATTACTATTGTTAGTGATATGAGAAACAATTTTAAAAATATCTAGACTCCTCAACGAGAAATTTAAAAATCAAACATATAAATAAATATCATGCATGACTCGAACCTACAAATTAACAGAATCAAGCCTTTCCTTTTTGTTTTACCAGAAGTCTTAATATTTGCTATTTAATCTTTTTTTATTTCATTTGATTTTAGCTTGTCAGAAAAGCAACATTAAAATGTATTTCCTATAAAATCATTTTCTACATAATACCTCATCTCCAATGTTTGTCATGTATTATTAATGTTATATGAAACACAAGATGATGTACCATACTTCAATCAATACAGCAGTCTGTGTTGTATTTAGCATTCAAGGGAAATTTTTACAGGTTGTAAAACTTAATTTGACAATTCTTATGAATAATTACACCATAACATAATAAGTGTTTGTGTGTGTCTATGTGTGTGTGTATATATATATATATATATAAAATTATATATATGTATATATATATAAAATTATATAAAATACAGCTTTAAAGAAAGCATGAGCCAGTGAACGAAATAAAGATATATATAAAAATGATAAAATATAATGAATATATATATATTTGATTAGTGGTTAGAATGTAAATTGATTTATATACTTAAAATAGAAGTTAAATTTAAATTATGAATATGAAAATTTGAGGGTGAAAGTTTCTCTGAATAAGTTGAAATTAGTTGGTTTGATTAAGTAGTATTATGAAAGTGTTTAAATATTAGTTTAATTTATAGAATATAATATTTAGATTTGTTGAGAGTAGTTTATTTAATACTTTTCAAAGTTAGTCTATTATAATATATTACTGATAAATACCTTATATATATATATTAAAGGTTATTTGTCAGTAATATATTATAATATATTATATATATATATATACTGCTTTAAAGAAAGCATGAGCCAGTGAACGAAATAAAGCTATATATATATATATATATATATATATATATATATATTATATATATATATATATATAAAACAAAATGATAAAATATAATGAAGTGCAGGGCTCTTAGCATTACCCAAGAAACACCACGTGGAGGTGGCCATACGTCATTTCTCATGGGGAGTTTTAATTGTAATGTCAGGCCCCCTTGCCTACTGCCAGTCATTATTCAGTTGCGAGTTAGTGGTGACCATGCTATTGGCTGACAAAATGGTTTCTAATGCACTGGGCATCCTGGTAGCGAAAATCTGCTCTGCCCAACAACTCTGCAACTTCATTAGCTAGTAGCACTTCTTCAACAATATCATCTTGAGGAGCAGGTTCGTTGCGTGTCAGCCTGATGTTGTGCAGTATAGCACAAGCCATTACTATTTTGGCTGCCTCAAGGGGCTCATATTGCAGAGTCCAGAGTCCTGTACCTGAGCAGACAGCGCCAAGTGTTTCTCAGAACACCAAACAGTCGCTCCACACAGTCACGGGCTCTACAATGCGAGTCAGTATATCGAGCTTCTGGTGATCCAGGAAGTACACCTAGAATATATGTCATTAACCATGGTTCTAGGCCATACCCTGAATCACCTAGAAGCCACGACGTTTTGTCCCCTTCATTGTATTTTTCCAGCATTGCTCTTCTGACAGCAGAGTATCTGAAAATGAAATCATCGTTGGTTCTGCCAGAATATCGAGATGAAATGGCCAGTATTTTGAGCTTCTCGTCACACACCACTTGCACATTCAACGAGTGGAAACCCTTGTGGTTGACAAACGTTTCTTCGTGTTCAGAAGGCGTTCTGATTGCTATGTGGGTGCAATCAATGCAGCCAACCACCCCTCTAAACCCAGTGGCTTCTTGGAACCTTGTCTTGGAGGCTTCTCATTCTTCTGCACTGGCTGGAAACTTAATACAAACATGAAGAAAGTGGGTCAGTAGAGCATTAACTACTCTCTTTATGCAGTTTGTCACAGAAGATTGCGACACAGACAATAGAAGGTCTTGCCCAATGGATCTTTGGTCACTTCCATTGGCGAAGAATCTTAGGGAAGTCAGGACCTGAAAAATTATAAACAAATTATTACTCTAGTAAACTCATTAATTGTTTTATTATTAGTTACCTGTGCTACATGGCCTGTCCAAAAAAAATTCCAATTAAATTTAAAAAAATCAATACTAGCATTTTAACAAAAAATGTTATATATTGAAAAGTTTTTGAGCCACAGCAATTACATCGTAAACCTTCATATTAAAATTAATTTTAACATATGAGTTTTGTATGTAAAGCATAATAATGTTTATCAATATGTTAAATGCAGCAGCAATGTCTTGCTCTATTCTCCTGTGACATTGTTGTTCATGAATAAAAATCAAACAATTTTACAGTTTAGTTAGTAACTGATAGTAACAGACAGGTATAAATGATACAAAATATTAACTATGAAAGTTCTGGTAGCATAAGAAACCCTTATGTTTAGTGAAAATATCTGAACCTTTAAGGAAATATTGTTGGTCGACATCTTTAATCCACTGGTAAGCATTTGAGTTTCTGCCCGTGAATTTCTCAATCATGAAATATTTTGCAATTTTCTCTAAATTTTGAGTTTCAGATATAGGTTTTTTTTTCTTCAAGACATTTTTCTATCAGTTTTTCCAATTTTTTATTTGATCCACTAGGTATAGATTCAGCACTTTTTGTTTTTTCCTCAATTTCTTCCAGGTAAAAATCCTTAAACTGTAAGTTTTGCTCTCTATCCAAATATGTTTTTGATAATCATCTGTCAAATTTATCCATATTTTCCATGTTTGATGTCTTTTATTTAATGATTTACTGGCCTTGGCATAGTTTGGAGTATTTGTAACTGATTGGTGTAGATTTGCAGGTTGGTGTTCGAGTGGAATTTCAAAAATCTGCCCATCAGGTGTAGCTGTTGAGGTTATGCATATGTTGTTTGATTTCCCATTTGCTGTTGGTTTTACAGCAAAATCAAACCTCAATTCTTCCATGTTTCGTGAAATATTTGCAGAAAATGTTGTTTTATAATAATGTTTCACTCTTGGTTAATTGGTAAAATGAAACAAAGACATAATTGTGTTTCTCTATTTAACGAAAGAAACAACATTTAAAGCCCTTATTTCAGGATTTTTTTTATATTTTTACAAATATAGATAATATTCTCTTCAAGAAAGTATATTGTTCACAATAATCATAACCCACTCTCACTTTTCATTTAATTAAATGTCACAATATTTAGTAGGCTTTGTTTATATCGCGCCACAGACAAACTGAAAGAAAAGAGTTTGCACATGAGCGAAATGGTTTTCTTTACAATGTGCGAACTCTTTTCTTTCAGTTTGTCTTTGGCGCGATATAAAAAAAGCCTATTAAATATTGTGAAATTATATAAATTGACAAAAATCTGATTTTGCAAATTGTATAATGGAATAATCTTATCAAATTAGTGTATTGTCATCTGTCCTCGATAAATCTACAAAGTTTGAATGAAATCTGGCCGTTTAAAGTGAGTCAAAATCGCACCCAAAGGAGTCGGTTACAAACATACAGGTGAAGCTAATATAAAGCGTGTAAAAATAACTTGTGTAGGTAATTTTTTATACTATCAGGATAGATTGGGCTCAGTGGCGTAGCGTGGGTGGGGCGGAGGGGGCGGCCCGCCCCGGGCGGCAGCCGGCGGGGGCGGGTCGCCGGTGAAGTGGGCTGAGATCTGATCTATGATTCATTCATTACATGTGTCAGACACACTATAATGTTACATTTTTATCTACAATTTTGCGCACCAACTATTTTTTAATATTTATTTAAAAGAAAAACTGCGAAATCACTGACAGAGCTCTTTATAACGTTTGTTTGTTTACATACGAACGGCAACATCGCATCACGGCGCGCCGCCCGGCGCGCGCGAGCCGAGTTGAGCGGCACTCCTTATTATGTTAATTACTCATACAAAATCTTTTGTTTCACGCGTCGGCCCGTGTCGATGCCTCTCTTTCGCACTCATTGAATTCAGTACTACGCATTGTACTGTAAAGTTTGACCTTAACCCAGGGCAAACCAAACAACTTCCGCAAACCGGGACACAGTAAAACTCCTATATTGCCCCGTACCGCGAGCGCAGGTAAACCCAAAAAAATATTAAAACCCAAACTAATAGCAGGCTTAAAAAATACTAATAAGGTTGCGAACAGTGAGAGGAGGCAGCAAGTTAAAAAGACGCAAAATTTATGTGACAACATTTAATATATATATATATATATATATATATATATATATATATATATATATATATATATATATCATAAAATCGTTTCATCACAAATCGGCGCATCCATCATAAAATACATACCCTATTACTACTTATAAAAAATAGCTATATAATAATACTAAAAAAATACTTTAACAATTCCCCCAAAAAATTATAATTTGATCATATACTTCGGAGCTCCGAAAATTAAATATAATTACCAAAAATGCATCAAAAATATATAAGAACATATTAATACAAATACAAATATAGATACGCACCGGGCGTATCACCGCTGTAAATACCAATTAACATAGGCGAAATCTAGCAAAAAAATTGACACACCTTAACATGCAAATAAATATACCAAATATTTAGCAAATTACAAATTATGGGTTTACAAGCCCTTCTCAGTTAGGTCATTTTCTAACGGTCGACGTCTTTTTTCTTCTAGGTCTGGCAGGGATTGGGTGAAACACGCTGAACGTAAAATTCCAGTTTCAGTTTTATTAGTCCGTTAATTTAAATCCCAAAAATCCACAAATTATAGTTTCGCACCAGGGGTCAAAGGGGTCAACGGGGCAGTGGCACGGCTGGCACTTACTTGCTTTTTGACGTCGTGATGTCCGGTCACCAAAAACACTCGTTTTCTCACGAGTGTTTTTAATGGCAAAACCTTGCCGTCACAGGTCAAGCAGTAAAACGAGTCACTGAAACGCGCTGGAGCGCTAGATATGTAGCTGTCAAGATGCTTAAAAATAAGTTTGAGGTAGTTCTTGAGGTACTGGAACAATTAACAGATTCATCTCAAACTTCCGAAACAAGATCGGGAGCCAGTCTTCTCCTGACAGCCATGCAGTCATTTAACTTCCTAACTTTTCTTGGCTTTTGGGCTGCAGTGCTACCTGAAGTAGATGACGCACAGATTTACCTGCAGCAACGAGGACTAAGTGTGGATAAGTGTGCTCAGAAACTCTGCGCTTTGAAAACCCTCTTAGTGGAAAGTAGAGACCGTTTCGTGCAAGAAGCAATTGACTTTGCTAAGACTCTCTGCGAAAAACTCGGAATCGAACTCAAAACGGGAAGAATTCGCAGGAAAAAACGCATGCATGGCGATGAATCTTCTGAAGATGCAGCTTGGTCTCACGAACAGGAAATCCGTCGAGAGGTTATCTCATCATTCGACAAGATCATTCAAGGGATGACGACTCGATTCCAGCAAATTCAAGAAATATCGGACAAGTTCGGATTTTTGCTGCCAGCGAAACTTTTGGACAGCAAGTTCGAGTGTGATCTTTCCCATGTATTAGAAGACATCGACAAGGACGAGTTTCAGATGGACCGGAAGCGTCTTCAGCAGTTTGTTGTTGTTGCCTGTTCTGAATCAGAGGAAGATATAAGTGGTAAAGGACCACTGGAGCTCCTCCAGTTCATTCAAAAACTGAATCTCGGAATTTCGGTTCCAAATATAGTCATCTTGATTCGTATATATTTGACTTTGGCGATTAGTGTTGCAAGTTGTGAGAGAAGTTTTTCGAAGTTGAAGCTAATATAAAATTACCTCAGATCTACTATGAGCTCCGCTAGACTATCAAACTTGGCTATATTGTCGATTGAACAAGAATTGGCTGCTAATATTGATTTTGACAAAGTTATTTCTGACTTCGCTGCTCATAAGGCCCGTAGAATCCGCTTGTAAAACCGCTCATCCTATTTTAACTTAAATAAAAGGTACCTAATTGCATGTGAGATTTAATTTTAACTAAGCACCTATAGAATGGGGGCGGCAAAATGGGTCTCCCGCCCCAGGCGCCGAGATGGCACGCTACGCCACTGATTGGGCTAAAATTTGTTTGCAATGCAAAGTTAAATGTAATACCTACTAGGAAATCAAGGATTTAACCCCGGACAAACAGAATTTTTGTGTTTTGAAAATTATTCAATAAATTGTATGAAAATATCTTTGTTTTACGGCTTTAAATGAAGTGTTTGTTTTAGGTTTTCTAGGTAAATCTGGAATGTGGATTGTGACTAGGAAATACTTTTGACTGCATGAACAGTGAAAATTTACCTTTTAGATGCAAAACTTAATTCTAGTGATGGGATTTTCGATACTTCGATACCTCGATACCTTCGATACTTGACAGTATCGCAAAGTATCGAGTATCGAAACTGTAAGTTTGATACATTTTTTTGATACAGGAATGCTTGTTCATTTGTATTGAATTAAGTTTTGAGTCGCCATCGTACAAAATACAACTACAGTAGAACCTCGATGCATACACTTATAAAATCATTCATTTCCCGTTTCATACGTATTTACAAAGCGGAAAAGACTTAAAATTCACAAATTCATTAGATATATTCCTCCTGATAAATTACGTTTTAATTAATGCTTTTATTTTGAAAAACGTTCATTGTTTACCTTTGCAAACGTAAGAAAATAACTTTATCGCACCATAGATATGGATAGTAACAGGAAGACTGTGCACTTCGCTAGTAGCATCTATGGCCAGCACCAAGCGAGACTAGTGGTGCAAACTAGCAATGATTATGAAAATGGCGCACGCGCTTTACCAATGCACGGATCTCATATTTTGTGCATTCATTAATCTTTGAACTGAATATACCCGTTTGTTATTGTTTTCTTACGATCGGATTGTTTTGTATTTTACGTTTCTCAAGTTAAAATTTTATTGAAAATTGTTCTGTTGCATAAAGTTGTTTGTAAAATGAAGCAAACAATCAAAAATTTCTGATTTTCTTTTTACAATAGCCTAATTTTTTTAATTTCTAATTTAGGCTTGGTGACTTTTCCCCCCTCCAAGAAAGGACTTCAAACATTTTGTAAGGCCACTGATTCTCATGTCAGCTTTACCTACTTGATTATGGACTGTATTTTACATTTCTGGTGGTTTTATTATATGTATATATAATGATGAATTCATATATTTCATTAATATAATGCAATTATTTACTCATTAGACATTATGTATTTAAGTTTAATCTGACATTGTGCTGGTATGCTAGATTGAATTTATATAGTTTAAAACTAATTTATGTTATTTGTAATAATTGTTACTTAATGGGAAAATATTAATCCCTGGAGTATCGAAAGTATCGAAGTATCGAAAGTATCGAACTGAAAAAACAATACAGAATCGAGTATCGAAAGTGTGGTATCATCCCACCTCTACTTAATTCCTTGAAAAATCAACTTTTATCTTGTGAAGGCTGCAGCAATGACCAAATTGAAACTTTAAAAAACAATTTTGCACATTTCAAATCAGAAATAAGTCCGGGAAATCGGCCAGGCCAACCGAGTTAATCTTTTGGGGAGCTGAGTGAGAGAGGCAAAAGTAGAAAACCTGAGGATCTTCGTTCTAACTTTGATGAGGACATGCTCCTCAAGTAGAGTTGAGTAAAAAAGTAAAGTGAGACACTTCGAATAGGCTCAAGGAAATCATATGTTCGCCAATTTGCGCAACAAATTAAAAAAAGGCATACCGTCGTACAAAGCCCTTTGACCGTCCAGGAAGCAAATCAAATGTTCATTGACGCAGACCTAACATGAGAGCAATATGATTTTATAAGAAACACGAATAAAAAATTCTTTCCATGTTACAGTCTTTTACAAAAATAAAAAGAAGTGTTATACGCCACAGGAAGCATGCACGGTAACTAGCACTAGTTGTTGACCATACCGTTAGGTGATTATCGGAGTATCTGGAAGAGGTACTGATAACATTAAAAGATCAAGAACGTGAAACCTTAAAATTAATCTGCAAATGGAGCTGCGATGGGTCCCAGCAATCTCAGTACGAACAAAAGTTGTGATGCGGACAGTGATATGAACATATTCCAAAGCTGCTTCGTGCCTTTAAAATTAGTATGTGGACAAAAACATGAAAAGACTGTATAGGAAAATCCAACACCCTCTTCTATATTTTGTCGGTCTATAGGATTTAGATTTATCAAAGAAAATACTTATGTTACACAAGAAGAAATCAATCACGTCAATACTTATATAAACTCGCTCATTGCAACTGATTTTGATTTGTGTGGCAAAACAGTTAGTGAAACATGAGCTTATAATGACAATGGTTGACTGTAAGTGTGTAATGCCACCACAGGAACAACATCGACAAGTCAATGCTATATTTGCGGTGCAACTTCTAAGGATTTAACACGTTGGCTAAAATAAAAGATGTTCATTGTGAGGCTATCCAATTAGGCCTCTCTGTACTATGTACCAAGATAAGATTATTTGAGAGTATTCTCCAATTAGCGTATAAATTGCCAGTGAAAAAATATAGGGAAAGAAAAAGAGAAGCTAAAAAACACCTGACGAAAAAAAGGAAACAAGAAATCCAGAAGTTTCGTAACAAAACTGGATTGTTAATAGACATGCCAACGGCAAATTTCGGCCACATGAATGATGGTAATACAAGCCAAAGATTTTTGAGGATCCCAAAATGGCATCAGAAATTACGGGCATTAGTTACGAGCATATATATAGATTAAAAGTAATTTTAGATAATATCTCAAGTGGCCACAAAATAAATATGGATAAATATGATTGTTATTCGAAAGAAACTGTTCACTTTCATATGTTGACATATATCCTTGGCATACCATGACACCCACGATGCACAAATTATTCATTCATGGTGCAGTCTTATAAAAAATGCATTGTACCGATTGGTCAACTGTCTGAAGAAGCCGCAGAAGCAGCAGCACGCACTTCCAGTCTTATTGACAAGATTTCACATGAAAATTTTCATGAGAAAACTGCAATAGAGACATCTTTAACTTGTCGTCGTCTCGCCGAAGGCCATAAAGCCTGGCCTCCACCCGCCAGTACTGAACCCCGCTAGCGGAACGCACCCCTAGCCCACCTCATGTGAGTCAAACGAGCCACTGACGCCGGGTGAGTGTTTTTAACTTATTGCGTGTGCAAACACTTATTCCCTAATGTTTTAAAAACATAAATAAATGAGAGTGGCATGCACTTTTACACTGGCAATTTCATGCCTCCTTCTTAAAGTGAGTCTTAGGAGTGAGTGTGTTACCCGTGGGAATGCAATGTATACGAAAATCCAGAATGTCCCTTGTGGCCTTAAGCCTAAAATTAATAACAGTGTCGAGCGAACGTAACACACCTCCCTGTTTCCACTTGAAATTAGCCACTAGAGCAATCGACAAACAGTCTCCAGCTTGACTTTAATTTTTTGAATATAATTATTATAGATTTTTGAAATACATAAAATTATAGGCCTTCCGCCACTCAATGTATGCTTAAGTAATTATTAGAAGAAAGTATTGTAAAACATAACTATTTAATTTTAACTTAATCTTAAAGAAACGGCACTTAGAAAACCTTGGCGTGAGAAAAAGGCTACCTCTCCTCTCGCGCCAGGGTTGGAAGGAGTATCTGCGTCCTCGCAGGCCGGGACAGACATGGCGTCCACGGGAACACCTCAACTTTTTCGTCCCCGATTGTTCAACACTGGTAATTATATTTTATCAACTTAAATCCTTTTCTTTTTTACTTTTCGTGTGCTCCCGCGCCCGCTTAACGGTGCATGGCTTAACCCGGCCGCGTTAACTTTGCTCGTCGTGCGACACAGGTCCGCGACGTAGTCATTTTATGGACCAGGCCGACTCCCGCCTACAGAACTTTAGCTATTCTGTTGCGCAGACGCCTGCCGACCTCAACGTAATGAGAACACCCGCTGAATTTAGTGCGAACCCGCGACTCACACAGGTGAGCCCGGCCATCAACTAAATGATGATCGTCCTCTAAACTTAACGTGTGTCCACGACTCCCGGTCATGGACTAGTTTTCAGCTATTAACGGGATTGGCCGTCCAACCAAAAAAAGCACTCCCTCTTACGAGACTGTAAGTAATTTGAAGATAGTGTTTTCTTTGGTAGACAGTGTTATGGTAGGAAAATCCTACCTAACGAGAATTCCCCAAAAGGCAGGACAACTGCAATACACGGAGTCTAAGAGGTTGCATAACTCCTAGACCCCAGGAAACCCGAGGCTCACAGACGACCGAGCCCTTAGCAACAACGCAGTGAGCGCTGATTGGCTCTAGATGATGTCACTTGCTGATTGGCTCTAGATGATGTCACTTCAAGTCTGTGCTGATTGGCACTTGATGATATCACTCTGGGTTCGCCAGGTATAAATACGGGTTTGTTAGCAAGCAGCAAGCAGAAGGTGCCTGGCTGCCAGCCAGAGGCTTCGGCTTACCACCGCTCCGAAGAAGACAACAGATCGTCACGCTGCCGCCATCGCCCACGACGACCGGAACTTCACTACACCACGAGGCTGCCGACTTAGAAGAATCCGCACGCGGGGCAGAAGGGAATCGCTGGTCCGCCACCGAGACAGTCACCCTGCATCCAGACAACAACCGGACTCTGCCTGCGGAGGCCGCGCCATCACCTCCGGAGTCTATCACCTCCATCAGCAGCCGAGGTGGGACTTAGCCATATTTCAACAAGCAGTAAGTGGAACTTTAACTTTTCACACTGGACCGGGACTCAGCCGCAGACGACATAATAATAAGAAACGGACTTAACCTCAGACGCCACGACTCGTCACCCATACTCGCCAGGAGCGAGTAGGAACTCGCTCGGCGAGTAATTTTGTGAAAAGCTGCTTGTCAAATTTGAAGTCCTCAGGGGTGGGCGAATACCCCCTGACATAGAGTAGTAAATTGATAGAGACAGGACTTAGACGAAGGATAACCGGAACTATAAAGACGAGTTGGCCGCTTCTCAATAGTCTGTAGGCAAAAGCGCCATTAGGGATCTGACTTAAATGTTTATTATATAAATGGAGGGCAGACCCAAACTCACGGCGTTGGTCTAAGTTTAAGTCGAGTGTATGTTTTGAATTGTGTGTCAGATACAGATTGTGTGTAATTGAGTAAAGTTAAGTCTAGTTTGCAATTTTGGAAGTATCAGTAAATTAATGCAAAGAAAATAGAATACAAAATTACATTGTTTGTTGCCATAGCTAACATAATCTCTAAATGTCAGGGTTATTATTTGTTTTGATTTAGTACTCGTTGCATCCAAGTAAAAGTGTGTAATTTGTGTTCACAGCGATCGTCAGCCATTTTCAGTTAACCCGTTTCGGCTATTGAAGCAAACGACGACGTATCAGTACCAAGTTTGCATGTTTGTCGTGTGCTATATTATAAACAATAAAAGTGTCTTGTACACAAAACTTTTTAAGTTTCTTCGCAAGATAAAAACCCACCCTATCTCCCTTGGAAATTCTGTTCGAGTTGCAGCAGGAGATAACAACAGTATACCTACAACCAGCTACGAATCAGCGCACTATGCTGTTTAGGGCCAGTGCTCTTAATCTAGAGTAGCACTTCCACACTCCAGTAACACCGCCGACTACCCTAATGGAACACGCGGGGGCAAAGCACCCACGACCCTATTTGGTTAGACTACGAGCTAGCCTGGCGCCCTCCAGAAACATTCTTAAAGCCACCAGTCTCCACTGGGCCTCGAGCTCAAGACTACAGGTGACGGCAAACTGACTACTTTTAAGTTCGGACCCATAGGGGAGACCATGGAAATATGATCCCCAGGGGTAAAACAATCACCCATGGTTTTAAAACCTGTAGGTGCTGCTATCTAGCGGCTAGCGTACACACTACTTGTCTTTGATAGAGAAGAACTGTTGTGAGAAGTTTCGTGCGTACCGGGTGAACCATGCATCTGTAGATGACATAAACCCATTTTATTGGTGAGCTGATCTAAGGTAAGCACACGTTTCAATAATATTTTATTTTTAGTATATTTGCTTAGTATTGTATTGGCTTGTATTGTCAAAACACGCTGGGAATATACATTAAATAGATAATAGTATGAACAAAAACGCTTTGATGGTTGGATGCAGATGTCCGAATGAAACAAAATGTCGCGCTTCGGGCAAAACGATCCCAGAGGGATCGTTTGACCCTGCGAGGATTATTTTGCCCCTGACATTGAATAGGTGCTAGTTGTGTATTGGTTATCTGTCTCTGTGTGTCTACAAAATAAATCACTTGTGAGCTACTTGCATATTGATACTAGTTACCCATTTTAGAATTGAAATTATCTGTTTTCTTAAATGTATGCTAAATACAGTGCTAAAAATAATACACTACATTATTAAAATTATAATTAATGCTAAGTTTCATGATTTTAAATTGGTTTAGTATATTTTAGCCTGTCTGCTTAGTTCATAGTTTTGTTGTAGTGAGTTTACGAAACTGTAGAACAAAGTAGGCACTAAAAATTTGCATTGTTCTAAGAAATTTTAAATGAAGCCCTTTATAATGTCAGCCTATGACACGTTTATTATGACACAATTCCAAAATTTCCTGATTTTTTAATGTATGGATATATTGCTAACACATTTATCATAGCATTATTATTATGTTGCATGATTTTTCTTTTCAGAATTACAAAATGGTGCGTACCTACAAACGCAAAACTACTCGCCAAAGCTGGGGAAGTGAAAACATGTCAAGTGCCATTGAAGCTGTACAAAATGGCATGGCTGTAAAGACAGCGAGCAGGAGATATGGTGTCCCAAGAATGTTGCTTAAGCGCCGAATCACAGGTAAAAACATTGATGCAAAATCAAATAAATAATGGTTAGGTAGGTTTAGACAAGTTTTTAACGAAGAACAAGAACAAGAGTTGGTAAGTCACATACTTCAGATGGAAAACAGAATGTATGGTCTGACTACTCGTGATGTGCGCAAGTTAGCATTTCAGTTGGCAGAAAGGAATTGCATTGCACACCCTTTCAACCATGAAGAGGGCCTTGCAGGTTACTTGGTTTCTGACGTCATCATTAAAGGTTCCTGAATCTACATCTGCTGCAAGAGCACGTGCTTACAATCGGCCAGTTGTGGAGAAATTCTTTAAACTTCTTGGGGATGTGAACTCAGAAAAACCTTTTCCGCCACATAGAATTCTCAACGTTGATGAAACTTCTATTGGTACTGTTCCAAGTAGAAATTCTGCAGTATTGGCTAAGAAAGGGAGGTGTCAAGTTGGTAGGATTGTATCTGCTGAGAGAGGCGAGTCGTCTGCAGCTGTTATGTGTGTGTCTGCTAGCGGTGCTCATATTCCCCACATATCATATTCCCTCGCAAACGAATGAAGGCGGAGCTGACTGATTTAGCTCCTCCAGGTTCAGTATTTGCATGTAACAGCTCTGGGTGGATGAATTTGGACGTGTTTTATTCTTGGTTTGATCATTTTGTTCACCATACAAAACCAACCTGTGATGATCCCGTTTTTTGATTCTGGATGGCCATTTGAGTCACACAAAGAACATGGATGTCATAGAACTAGCGAGGAAATGTTATGTCACAATCATTTGCTTACCACCTCACTGTACACACAGGCTCCAACCCCTGGATGTTGCAGTAATGTTTCCACTGAGTGAGTACTACAATGTAGCCCTTCAGAAATGGCTGAACAATCATCCAGACCGAGTTGTCACCCTATACCAGATAAGTAAATTGTTCGGCGAGGCATTTTTGAGAGCATGTACTCCTGTCTATATTATAAACAGTTTTCAGAAGTGTGGAATTTACCCATTTGACCCTGATGTGATCCAAGACTGTGACTTTACACCTGCAGAAACAACAGATCAAACTGAACTTCAAACCTGTAATTCTATGTCTACTTTACCTGTTGCTCGCCCTGAGACCTTTTCTGCAGGTTGTTAACAAGATCACGACACTGCAAGTGCAAATACAGTAGCTGATGGGCTGCCTCATAATGTGGTTGATGTTCCTTCAAGTAGGCCTACTGTAGGGTTAAGTGAAGATTGTGCTTATGTGTCAAAAGTATCTTCTATTGTTGACAAAGGTCAGCCAGGTTTAAGTAGGTGTCAGAATCCTTCAGCATTTACAAATTCACCTCCAGGGGAAATCTGCCCAGTTCCCAAAATCAGCGGCCCAAGGTGTAACATCACAATAAGACGAAAACGCGGAGCTACAGCAATACTGACAAGCAGTCCCTAAAAAAATATGTTAGTGGAAGAAAAGAAGAAAAAAGAAGACGAACAAATCCGAATACTAAAAGAGGGCAGGCCTACTAGGTTCAGATCAAATCAGTTCTCAAGTATAATGAAAATATTTTTTTTTCTTGATGTTTATCCACATAATTACAAATGTTGTAATATTACTTCATGTGTTTGTTAATTTGTTTTGGTTGAAATTCACCTTTGTAAATGTAAATTAATTTAGGGATCATTTTGCCCCATATTCCGTGGCAAATGAGCTTTTGGCATACTAAGAATCAATCACTCTCAAAGATTTTAGTTTTCATGTCATAAATATTTTTAAAAATTGTAAGTGTTCATTGATTATGTCTTAATACACAAACAAATCCTCGCATTATTTCATGTAATGATATATTAGGAATAATGCTTCAACGCTTAAGGGGATCATATTGCCCTGGTCTCCCCTATATGAGCTGTAGGAGAACAATAAAAAAAAAGTTTAAATTTTTCCTACCTTAAACCCTATAAATGCTGTTGCCTGCCGATCCAAAGTCCTCTTCAGGAAGTGACGAAGAATACTTGTTTTGGATGATAGTGTTTGATTATTATTATTATTATTATTTGTATTAAGTATCAGTGTTTATATTAACTGTATCTTTTTCTTTTTTTTTGTTCCATGTACCTACTTTGTGACTGCAATAACATGTTCATCTATCCATCTATTATTCATAAGGCAAAAACCATATTGTACAGTGATTAAAAAAGGAATGCACGAGTGTGATTATCAATATTTGTTTTATTTTTTCTACAAATTTGTTCCTTTTTTTTATACATGTGTAAATTGTGTTTAGGTGATCAATTGTCATATATACACTATACTATACTATTTTAATTCTTTTTCATTAAGACTTTTTTTGTATAAAAAACATTTTAGTCATAAATAAAATTGGTTTGGCTTGGTAACATTTTTTACAAACAAAACAAACACTTTATTAATAATTTTGGCCGCTCAGATAGTTGAAATAACCCTAGTGCGCCGTCCATCCTGGACGATCTGTGCCGGCAGCCCTGGAGCTCCGCTGATCAACCACATGGGCGATGAAGGTGAGCACAACTTCTCCACATGGTTCCGGGACATCTGTCCAGACGGACAAGTGCACATTGTTCAACATCGGCGAGGAGACCGCAGTGTGTATAGTTTCAAGGATGGTTTACACCACCACGTCCGACCACGTGTTCGCTACCTCCGATGTGCCAAGACAGTACGTATTTACAATTTAAATGGGACCCCAAAGATTCGTACAGGTTAGTGAAACCAGTGTCTGTCTTTTGACTGCGAGGACCCTAATTGTGTTGTCAAACTGTGTTACCTGAGCGAGTTTCCCTATTGCGGGAAGCAGACTTTTCCACAGCAAATTATGTTAAAAAAACAGCATAGACTAAAGTAAAAAACAATGTAACCGAAAGTGTATTTATTATAAATGTTCCATTTAATTTGTATGTGTGTTCAAAAACTTTTACGTCAAATAAAAAGCAAACTATATTAATTTTTATGTCTATCCTTGAATAACTTGTACTGAGCCGCAGAGAATGGGGCAAACTTTAGTGAACATAAAAGATCCTAATGTATTATGTATGTGTATTGTTAAACCCTACCACTTCACTGACTGGAAGTTTTAAAAAAAATTTCTATGATATAATATTCGACTAAAAATATTTTATTCATAAATATTATAAGTTACTTAAAAAATCTCAACTTACTTATATAAGAAATGTTATAAAGTGGAAGAGTAAGGGCGCGCGTTGCCCAGCACACATCAGGACGACGCAGTCAGCCGGCCGCTGCCCCGGGCACTCGCTCCAACGACGGGAGGGAGGAAGATTGTCACATTCGCTCGCCTCTCTGCCTCTCTGCCTCTCTGCGGCGGGGCCTCACGGCAGACAAGCAGTGCATAGAGTTTTACAGAAAATAAAACTCCTTTCAATTAATAACACATAAATTTTTATTTACATAAGGGAAAGGTGGCTAAGAGTACGCATCATTTAAGAGTATGCAGTGCCATTACATCAAAATTGGCAACATGTGGCGAAAAACTAGTGTCGGCCAGCCATTGTGTTCTTAAATGTTGTTCCAGTCGTAGTTGGAAAGTGTAGTGCGTGATTTGTAGAGTGTACAGGTAAGAACATATTTTCTGCTTGTTTACTGTAATAGTTATACCTTATTAATAAGAAATGTTATAATGCTGGTAAGGTGGATGTGCATTGTTAAACATATAAAGGCATACATATATATAATAAACGTAGTTTAGAATATGGCTTCATGTTCCAAACTTATCTCGACTTGTCTCGACTGGTTACACATTGCAAACACTTGTAGGTTTTTAAATTCAAACTTGGCATCATCCGGCGACAATGCCTTGAATTAAATATGGCCGACAGTGGCGCCATCTGGTAGCGACTTTATGAATTAAAGATGGCGGCAACGGAGAACTTGGTGAATACAGGCTACCGACTTGTCTCGTCTTGTCCCCCCCGACTTGTCTCGACTGTCTAGACTTGTCTCGACTCGTTCCCGACTTGTCTCGACTCGTTCCCGACTTGTCTCGACTGACTACATAACCCTTTGCGCCATCCGGCAGTAACTTTAAGAATTAAATATGGCGACGGTGGTGCGCTCCGGCGGTAACTTTAAGAATTAAAGATGGCGACAGTGGTGCGCTCCGGCGGTAACTTTAAGAATTAAAGATGGCGGTGGTGGCACACTCTGGTAGCAACACTAGGAACTAAAGATGGCGGCGGTTGCACACTCTGGTAGCAACACTAGGAACTAAAGATGGCGGCTGTGGCACACTCTGGTAGCAACACTAGGAACTAAATATGGCGACGGTGGCGTCATCTGGTATCGATTATATGAACTAAAATTTGGCGACGGTGGCGCCATCTACCAGCCAACTTAAGAACCAAGATGGCGGCGCCTCTGACAACAATTTTTTGAATACGGCGCGCGATAATAGCGACATCTACCAGTCAACTTGAGAACCAAGATGGCGGCGCCTCTGGCAACTAATTTTTGAATTTGGCGCGTGATACTAGCGACATCTACCAGCCAACTTGAGAACCAAGATGGCGGCGCCTCTGGCAACTAATTTTTGAATTTAGCGCCATCTGGTAGTCTGTGCTGGAATTAAAGATGGCGGCTGTATAATAATTTTAATTTCATACGTGGCGCCTTATGTATGCATTAAGGAAGGCAAAAGATGGCGGCCTATGTTTACATCAAATTTCGAAAAGTTGAAGTTGGAAAAAAAATTCGAATCCAAGATGGCGGCCGTGACGAAAAGTGCGACGGTGACGTAACGATTCGAAGTTGGTGGAAATTTCTAGAAATACAAAATGGTGGATGGATTAGCATGGATTAACATGTGGATTAGCATAGATTGGCATATGGATTAGCATAGATTGGCATACAGATTAGCATAGATTGGTAAACGAATTAGCATAGATTGGCATACGGATTGGCATAGATTGACATGGATTAGCATAGATTGGCATGGGTTAGGTTAGGTTAGGTTAGCATAGATTAGCATATGGATTAGGTTAGGTTAGGTTAGGTTAGCATTTGGATTAGCATACAGATTAGATGACGTCATCAGGTTGGCAACATCGAGGGTCGCAAGGCTAAAGGTTAGGGTCGAATTTCAATGTCAGGGTCAAATTTCAAGGTCAAGGTCAAATTTCAAGGTCAAGGTCAAATTTCAAGGTCAATGTCATAGTTCAAGGTAAAGGTCAAAGTTAAAGGTCAATGTCAAGGTTCAAGGTCAATGTTCAAGTTCATAGTTAAAGGTCAAGGGTCGAATTTCAATGTCAGGATCAAAGTTCAAGGTCAAAGGTCAAGGACTCGGTTTAAGGTCAAGGTCAAAGTTCAGGGTTCAAGGTAGGTCAAAGTTCAGGGTTCAATGTCAAGGTCAAAGGTCAAGGTCGGATACTGGATCCTGCGCCTGTCCTTGAATCGGCTATATCCTACTACTGTAACGGGACATTTTTTCTTGCGTACATGGCTGATGAACGTAACGGGACACTTTTTCGTGTGTGCATGGTCGAAGGAAGTGACATAATCCCTGAATCCCCCTCCCTCCTCCGGTGTCCCAGAACGAACCAAATACATCTACTAATATGAACAAAATTTCCTATATAAATTGAAGAGAAAACACATTCTCGCTACTGAAAACACTTCTGCTTATAACGTAATTCATTAATGCAATATATTTAATTGTGAAAACAAACAAAACTAGTGTTAATTAAAATTAACTATATGCCAAAATATATGTATGGAATATATGTTTATGGCAGCAGATAAAAAAATACACACAAATTCTTAAAAAAAATCATAATTAATGTACCATGTACTCTGTTAAATCCTCTCTGTTTTAGTGCGAAACCGTAAATTATTATGTACATGTTTCGTCTGAAATAATTTTTTATACGACCAACTGCAACTGCAAGGGGTTGAAAAAACAAGGGTTGGCGAACAAAAAAAATCACAACTTCCTTCGAAGTCACAACATCGAATTCGTAAATACTGTATAATAATTTTATAATTTTTACCTAAAACTTTTGTGTGAAACATTTTTCGATCATATGAAGCATTGCTGCAAGCGGTTGAAAAGAAGGGGAAGAATTAAAAAAAAAATTCGTAACTCTCTCAGTAGATACACTATTACATCCATTCAATGAGTTTATAGAAGTTAAAAAAAAATATTTACAGAAGTAATAGTTACTTTGACATCTACCTATGCCTGTAGGCTGTGCCAAAATGAATTTTTTGTTCTTCAACCCCTGATATTTTCATCCTTTGCAATTATAGTTGGCTGTATAAAATATTAGTTTAGACCAAACAAAAAAAATCATATTTTCACTACAATTTATTAGACGCTCTAGCGGATGTGATATTCATCATATTATGGGAGTTATTGCGGTTTTTCTGTTTTTCGGAAAACCTTCCCCATTTCTACCCATTGGGTTGGATTTTACCCATTAACTATATTTTATGTATCATTTTAGAAGTTATTTGTAAAAAATTGTGGCTGTTATCGTGTTCATAAAAATTTGATGTGTGTGTGTGTATATATATATATATATATATATATATATATATATATATATATATATATATAAATTTTCCGGAAGTCGCACCGTGAGAACGGCTACAATAGGTAGCCTTTATTCGAAATCTATCTAATCAGGGCAGGCGGGTAATATCAATGATACAATGTCATACTAAGTAATATGGACAAATGTTAAATAATGACTTAAAAATATATATTTGAAATATTATTATACAATTTAAGGCAATGTTATATATATGTTTGTTTATTTTGAGAAAATAATTTATTATATTGTGAAACTTTGTGCGTTGAGTTTTTTGGAGACTCGTAAAAAGCACTTGGCAATAAGGCTTGACACTATGAATGTATTCAGAGCAGGAACTTGATGCTATAGTATTTCTATACTTCTAAATACAGTCCCAGTTATATGATTTATAATTTTACTCACGCTGTGAATGAGAGAAAAAAAATTAATTAAGTTAAATGTACTGCTCAAAAGCTACAAAAACAGTATAGAAAATTTCCCGCGATATGTACTAACATAAATAGCCAGATTGTTTAAGCATAACTGAAATCAAGATTCACCTGACCTTTACATTTTCTATCTGTAATACTTGGGTTTATAAGCTGCATTGCTAATGGGAACGGCTAAAGTAACTTAAATTAATGACCACAAAGAACTAAACCTGGCCGTTGTTCAAACCCGCAACTTCTTGCACCATTAGCTGGCAATCTACTGAGTATGCAATGATAGCTAGTTTCAGTACCTATGTTTAAAAAATTGCGTTTATTAAATGTAAAACTGAACATACATAACTACCACAAAAAACAAAGTAAAATACCAATTAAAAATTAGAATTGAACACTTTTTAAAATCCGTATGGGAAAATAGGTTTCCACCTTTAAGTTTGAAGCAACATATTGCAATACTCAATTTGCAAAAATATGCGCTTAATTTTACATTTTCAAATTAAATTCGCAATGGGGCTGACATTAACTTTAATATATTTCCAATTCTAAATTTCGACACAACTCTATTCAATAGAAATGTATTTATTACTTCGAATATGTAACTATATTGTTTCATGTTAAAGTAATTGTTATTCTATTCCGATTAAACTCAGATTATTAATATCTTTATATATATTTCTTGTGTGCGTGTGTATGTCACTGAACTCCTCCTAGACGGCTGGACCGATTTTGATGAAATTTTTTGTGTGAGTTCACGGGGATTCGAGGATGGTTTAGATTCACAATTTGGTCCACTGGAAAATGTTTACTTAATTAATTTTTTATTTATAAATTGTTGTTGATCTTTAAATGGTTTAGGGTTACAGTATATAGGCCTATGTGTGTGTTGTGTATTTATTTATGTGTTGTTGTTAATCTTTGGATGGATTTTATGAATTGTTGTTATTACATTAATAATTAAAATAGAATTGGTTATTGAGATTATTATATTATTATTTATTGAAATAACATTTTAAAGTGTAATTAAAAATATAGGTGCAAATTTGTGAGGTGCAGTATTGAAGTGAGTATTTTACATGATTTTCGTGATTTTAATCATGTATACACGTGAATTCAATACCAATCAACTTAACCTCCAAATTTAAATTGTCAGTTCTCATTTTATTCTACATATTAAAATGTAATAAAAAATATACATTGTGCAAAATATGTAAGGTGCAGTATCAAAGTGAGTATTTAACACGATTTTTCATTACTTTTAATTATGTATAGACGTGCATTCAATAACAATCAACTTAACCTACAATTTTAAATTGTTAGTTCTCATTTTATTCTATGCAACTTATGACGTATTGATGTCTCTTTGAAAATAAAAATATAAGTTTGTAAAATAAATGATAACATTATAACATTTATAGTATCTTATAGTAATTATAGTAATTTCAGTTTGACCCGGCAGATGACGCTGCGATTAGATTCAGGGAAATTTCCTGTAAATTTTCCAATTTAAAACATTTGAACAGAACAACGTCGGTTGGGTCCGCTATATATGTAGAAAGATATAAATAGAAAGATAGAGAGAGTTATAGAGATATACATAGAGAGATAGAGAATTAGAGAGATAAAGAGAGATGCTTAGTATACGTTTAAAAAATTACATTATTAATAAATTAAAAAAAATTGATTGAGGCATTGCAACGCATGCCGGGCATTATCTAGTATATATATATTTGCTTGCCCCTCTTCCTCATTATCATTGTTACTTGCTTTTCTTCTTTTCCTCCATATCTCGTTCGCAGCTTTCGCGTGTTTATTTCGTTTCCGTGGACGAGAAGCCCGAGGTTTGCCCGGAATTTTTTTGCCCATCAATATTAGCATTTTAAAAAAACTCGATGAGCAAGTTTAATACATAAAGCTAAAATAGTATTTATTTCCACAAAGTTCACTTCACTTTACGTCTTCCAGCTGATGCTCACTCTGCCAGTTGAATCTTGGAAAGTGTGTTTGTTTGTGTGACTAATCTTCAAGGTCAAAGACCAGCCTACTGCTGCCCGAGGGGGGCAGACAGTTCCGCGCGCCATGGGTGTCAGCGGGTGGCCGGGTGCGTGCAACACAGGCTCAACTACTGTACAGTCCAAGAGAAGAGTGTTGAAGACAACTGACTTATAACAAATGCAGTGTTGCAAAACGGGATGTTTTTTGGGAGCTACAAATTACTAAGAAATTCGAAACAGAATTTATTTCACAGATTAAGTTTCAAACTATCGATTAACAAAATCTGAAAATTTTCCGATGAGAGATAAATGGTGATTTTTACCAAAATATTTGCGCTTATTTAAGCATCACTTATGACTACAACACACATTCGGCAACTTGCTTTATCGCTTTCATAATATGTTATTTTGTTGTGCAGATGGTACGGATCACATCAAATACAATTTAGTAGGGAAAAATGGATAGTCAATTAAAAAAAACGGTACACAAAAACCCTAAATTATCAACTTAGAAGTGAAATATATTGAAAATTATAGTTCTTAAACAAAAAACGACTACAGTTTTGAAGTATCCATGCACAACTCTTTTACATAGAAAAATAAAAAAAATCTGTGAAATATGGCCTTAAAGTGTGTGATCCATGGAGGAAGAATGGCATGTTCTACTGTTCTATGATTCTATGAATCGTTGATAAAGTGTTTGTTTACGTTTTATACTTGTTAACGATTCTTGAAAGTGATATTAAAGAACTCCTGTGCTAACACAGTAAGTATTATGTAAAAATTCTTCCTGATAACTGTAAAAGAATGGTCGTATTGAAAGGTAGGATACGTTTTTAATGTTAAAGTGAAATATTTTTACATTGTTTACACTGGTGTTTTGAATGGGAATTTAAAATCATACGTTGAACTGAAAGATACGTTATTCTGAGTACGTTGTAATGGAATTTCACTGTATATAAAATATTATGAGATTGTTATGATAATTCTTGATGTTCTTTTGTACACAGTAAGTACCTGAGTAGTGTTTTAATTTTCATCGTGTGTCTGTTTTCATTTAGATTGGTAAACACCATAATGTATTTTTTTTTTTTTTAGATTGTCTGTGGTGATCTGAACAATCTGAATCAGTCGACTGCGAGCAGAATCGTGAAGGTAAGATAAACTTAAGAAATTGCATTCAGTGAATACTTGTGAATATGTTGCCCAGTTGCACATCATAATGTGACATATCACGCTGGATGGCATTCAACAAATTGGCTTTGCTGTATCACAGTTGAGCAATAAATTATCGCTAGCAGTGAGTGACACATTAGGGTTACTCACTTGAGTTTTGTCCTTTCACCATATGTACAAAAATATTGACAAAGGAATAAAATATGCGTAAGTTTTTAAATAAACTTATGCTTCATTATTTAATTCACTCATACGAGAATGACTGTGCAAAACAGTTGTACTGTATTTGGTTTTAAATATAAAGGATTAACCTCATCTATTTGCGTGCTTTTTTTTGGTTCAATTGTGGTTAGGTATGGTTAAAGTCACACTATTGCAGTGATTGGTAATTGAAATAGACAAGTGGTTTTTGTACCAAAGACTTGTTGAGAGCTTAATATAGCTGCATTATAAGTACAACATGTTTGTGTGAATAACTTTTTGTATGAGGTTAGTAACATGGAAAATAAGGTCAGTAGTTGGTTAGGCTAGGTTAGCTGTATTCATAATACAGTATAATCGGGAGAATGTGTCGTTAGGTTAACCGTATTAAATATACTAATACCGACTGTTCACATAATTTTACAGTAATTCATGTATGTCTGTAGAAGAAAACTACAAAAAAACACAAATGATTAAAAACACAAATTATGCAAAAAATTGCTGTTGTCAGGATTTAACGCCACACAATACTCCACAACAGGAATATGGACAACAAACAAAGGGGAGAAAAAAACAAAGAAAAATGGACTAGCAGAATGAAAAAACCCCCACAAATGATGACAGCACAAAAATACCAAACCCCAAAAAAAAAATTCAGCACAACCGTTGAAACGAGACAAAAACACAGCAAAACGAAAAGACGAAACAAACAAAATAGTTTTCCAAAAAATAGAAACAAAAAAGAAACGAAATAACCCCCACAAATGATGACAGCACAAAAATATTGAACCCAAAAGAATTCAAGCACTACAGTCAAAATGAGACAAAAACACGACCAAACGAAAAGACGAAACAAAACACAACAGTTTTCTAAAACAGAAACAAGCGACGTTTCGGGAACTGATATCTGCTCCCGTCCTCAGGCAGGGGCGCACATGGTACGGAAACACAGGTGCGACTATTTTTTTGGGGTTCGGTATTTTTGTGCTGTGATCATTTGTGGGGGTTTTTTCGTTCTGCTAGTCCATTTTTTTTTGTTTGTTGACCATATTTCTGTTATGTAATATTATGTGGTGTATATATCCTGACAACAGGAATTTTTTGCTTAATTTGTGTTTTTTTTTTGTAGTTTTCTTCTACAGACATACATGTGCTAAGCAATGGCGTAGGGGAGACCGGGGCACGTTGGTACAGCTGGTGCTGAGCGGAAACGCGCATGCGCACATGTGTCTCCTTGGAAGGGGAGACTCATCCCGTGGAGCCTTCAGTCCGAGCGTACGCTTGGTGGTATGGGTGTAACGGTATAAAAGTTATTCAAGAAAGTTGTTTTTTAAAGTGAAAAGTAAATTTTATGGTTGTTGTTTGAAGTTACATAACGTGCACGGATAAACACTTTTATTTCTGTCTTGATTCATATGTCTTTCAGCCTCTAAAAGGTAAGTTGATTCCATTATTGATAATTGTTTAGTGGGTCCTCTCTTTCCATGTACCGGTGTTGAAATGAAATGGCGTCGTATGGGGCAAGTTGATACATTTGAAAAAGGGCAAATTGATACGGTGTATCAACTTGCCCCGCTTGTTTTTTTTTCGAAATAAATTATAGTATTTGTAACGTTTCCGTAATGTCACAACACTTGACGTTTCCGATTAAGCTTACTAGATCTTTTTGTTTCGAAAAGATATAAATAACAGCTGTTATACTTTAAAAATAAAGATGCTTTTGTTTAATTGTGTAAACAAATAAATAGCGACAGTTTTGTGTACAGCAGATAAAGCTCATAGCTATTGTTCTAGCCTAAGAAAATATTAGTACTTTACATGCCATCTGTAGAGTAAAGATAAAACTACGCACATGTATGAGGAAACGCATAAGATGGCTCACTCAACACAGTGTCTGCAATTATATCAACATTTTTTGGCTACTTAGTGTATGATTACGTATCTTTAGGTATTGCTTTTAATATATAGCCATGCCTACTCTTTTTTAAAAAAAAAACATCACGTACAGATTTGCATCTGTATACATATATAGTTTAGCTGGTGAACTGAGGAGGATCAGCTGACTTTGCAAAGATAAGGTTTTTTTTTTTTACTTGCATAACATTATCTATTTTCAAGCAGTGTTTGTTATTGTCTGTTTACAGAATATGGTTTGGAGGTATGTCAAGAAACACCACGAGCTTCGTTTGAAAGGGCTTATGCAGACATTGAAACAGGGATGACATCACTAAGAGGAGCTTCAAAAAAATATGGAATTGATAAAATGACCCTGTCGAGATATTGCAAGAAAAAAGGACAGCAACCTGACGTTGAAGTGGGGTATGCAAAACACAGGCAGGTGTTAAGTAAAGATTTAGAACTACAGCTGAAAGAATATATTCTTCACTGCTCAAAAATATATTATGAGTTGACTCCTAGAGATGTGCGAGTATTGGCTTATGACTTAGCTTTGGCTAACAACGTCGCAATTCCTGAGACTTGGACTGCATCGAAACTTGCATCAGCAGAATGGTTCACCGGGTATATGAAGAGGCATCCTATACTTTCAATCAGATATCCTGAATCAACAAGTTTGAGCCGCGCCACTAGCTTCAACAAGCACAATGTTGGAATGTTTTTCACAAACTTAAAGGTTGTATTAGATAAATACTCTCCCCTAAGGACGTATGGAATTCTGATGAAACCGGTATCCAGACTGTGCAGCGACCATCGAAAATTGTTGCAGAGAAAGGTATGCGCCAAGTGGGAAAGGCGACATCGGCTGAAAGGGGAACCACGGTTACCATGACAGTTGCTGTAAATGCTGTTGGTAATTCAGTTCCGCCACTATTTATATTCCCCCGGGTCCATTTTAAAGACTATTTCATCAAAGGCGGACCTCCTGGTTGTGTGGGTACGGCATATCCGTCTGGCTGGATGACCGGACCTTCATTTTTACTTTTCATCAAGCACTTCCATAGCCATGTCAAGTCGACCAAAGAGCAGCCTTGTCTACTTATACTAGACAATCATGAATCTCATTTGTTTTTACCTGTCTTGAAATTCTGCAAAGACAATGGCATAATTCTTTTGTCTTTCCCACCTCATACATCTCACCATCTTCAGCCACTAGACAAGTAAGTTTTTGGACCATTTAAGAGATATTTTTTTTCTGGAGTTGACAACTGGATGACTAGCAACCCTGGGAAAACGTTAACAATATACGACATTCCTTCCATTGTCACACGTGCTCTATCCCATGCATTAACTCAAACAAATATATTATCAGGGTTTCAAAGCACTGGTATCATGCCTTACAATCCAGATATTTTTACAGATGCAGACGTTTTGCCATCGTCGGTGACAGATCGTCCTTTGAGAGAATAAAGACCTACAGAAGTTGGGAACAACACATCTATTCCTCCTGAATCTCCATCTACCTCAACGAGGCCTGCATTAAGTGAAAAAAATGCTGAAAATGCGCCGTCCTCAAGCAGTGTTTACCAAGAAATGCCTCGTACAGTGGTCAGTCCCGAGGTAGTATGTCCATATCCCAGAGCTGGTGAACGAAAACAGACTAGGCCTACAAACAGAAGACAAATGACATCATCAATTCTTACAGACACTACAGTGAAAGAGAGACTGGAAAATGAAGCACGGATAAAAGAAATAAAACTGCGAGAAAAAGAAATAAGAGCATCAGTGAGAAAAGAAAGCCTGATGAGAAAGCAAAATAAAAACCTTCATGACGAAAAAACAGGAAAAAGTTTAAAAAGGTCTAAAAAGGAATCCAAAGAAAACCAGAAAAATATTCTGAGGCGCCGGGACGAGGAAGATGATAGTTCATCAAATACAGAATCAGAAGATGATGAAGATGCCCTATATTTAATTTGCTTCAAACTATATTCATCATCCAAACAAGGCGAGGAATGGATTCAGTGCATTTCCTGCAAAAAATGGGCTCACCTTAAATGTGGAAAGGACATTATTGAATACACATGCATTCATTGCCAATCGGACACTTGTGTTTTGTCCGAAGACAGTGAAAGTGATTGAGTTAAATTAGTTAAATGACAGTGAAGTGATTAAATGTTTTGATAAATATTTTATTATCATTAATTATTTCTTAGTCAATATGTTTTTTCGAAAGCAACAAAAAATATGGTGAATAATTCGCAGCGCATTGCCAACATGTACAATTTGTATTATTTATAAAAATTCAGAACAGTAATTTTTCATTTATAGTTATGTGAACAATCATGAATCATCATTTGAATAGTTTGGCTGTGGTTGTATCAATATGCCCCAATGATAGTATCAACTTACCCCAGTGTGGGTCAAATTGAGACACTACGCATTTGCTAACTAAATGAATTTTTATTAAGTTTGTTATCATATTTATTAACTTGTAATATGCTAAATGTGTAAAGGAACAACTGCTTGTACATTGATATTTTTTTCTAATTTTCGTGTTCACAAAAAAAAATTATAAAAATTAAAAACAAAAAAATGTATCAACTTACCCCGGTCTCCCCTATGTCCAAAAACTTACATCAAGTCATGCACTCCCATTGCACAAATCTTTCAAAGATAACAGTCATTGATAGTTTAATTTGAACATTATTTTTGTGGAAATTGTTTTTCCACACATGGTTTTTGTAAATGTCTTCCAACTGATAAACTGTTTCAGGTTGTTAGTGGACCAAATATGGAGATCCTGGACATAGTTACAAGATGGCCTGGTAGTACCCATGACTCTCGTATATTCAATAACAGTAGAGTCATGGTTCGCTGGGAGATAATGGATATCCTCAGTTGGAATGTTTGTACACTCCATCATTGGCACCTGTAACTCCTGCAGATATCCAGTACAACACTGCACACAAGAAAACGAGTAACCTGGTGGAACGATTGTTTGGTGTTTGGAAGCGGAGATTCGCATGCCTCGGGCATCGGCTGCGAACAAAGCTTCCAACATCAAGCACAGTAATTCTTGCTTGTGCTGTGCTGCACAACGTGGCAGTGCGACGTGGAGAACCTGTGCCACCTCCAGGTGATGAGAAGCATCTGCCTGAAGTGCCTGTGGCAACAACCGCGGAGCCGCAATCCGAAGACGGTTTATAGAGCGTCATTTCAATTAGCATTATTAAACAAATAAGAATTATATTTCTTGTAGTTCTTTAAATACTTAATTACCTTCTCTGCATAAACTTTTAATTAAATTCAGTTTTGTGATTCCGTAAAGTGTAGGGGTGGGCAAAGCTTCAAAAGTTCGAATTCGAGTCGAATATTTGTTATATGAGCATTCGTACTCGAAAAAATGAAATTATTCGAAGTTCGAAACATATAAAAAAACATTTCAATAGTTTTTAAGCTCGGCACTATCACTAAATATGACTGAACATACAAAATATTTTGGCCTAGTGAGAATTTTTCGTCGAATTTAGTGGTCGCCGCCACTAAATTATTCTGTGTATACGAATTATTTAGACTAGTCAAGATTTCTCGTCGAATCTAGTGGTCGCGAACACTAAATTGTTCTCTGCATACGGCCCTTAGTACGACTACTTATCAAAAAAGTGTAATTTTATCCTTAACACTTATCTACATTAATTTACAGATTTTTTCCTTAACATTTCAATGGATCTTCCAAGGCTTAAGTAGTGACACATGCCAATTTACACCATTAACCGTATAAACATTATGGCCTATAGTAGATTCTAATGCAAAAGGTCCATCATACCAGTGAAAAAACTTATGAATTTTTTGTTCATACAGTGAAGACAATTTATGGGATGCTATAAGTACTTCGTCCCCCACTTTAAAAACACTAGGTTTAACTCCTTTATCGAACCTACTTTTCCTTTCCTCTGCCTTTGACAACAGTCTTTTCCCTCCCTTTTCAAATTTGTCTTTTAACCCTACAGTACCACTGTCTGGATAATCGATTAGTTCTTGTAGTTTAGAAGTAGGTAAAATTTGTTGCATCAACTCTATTGGTGAAAAACATTGTTTATAAAACATTGTTTATAATCACTTCCACTTCACTCACAAGGTTAGCCCATTGGCTATGGTTTGCACTGCAATACAATCGAAATAATCTCCCTAGTTCCCTCATCACTCTTTTCACTGGATTAGCAGCTGGATGGTACACTGCTGTATGGCCTAGTTCAATACCATGGATACCAGTTAATGTTTTTCATACCACTCCCCGAAACTGAGGCCCATTATCTGAAATAATATTTTGTGGTACACCTATTTACTTTACATACACATCCAGAATTTTCTCTGTTACCACTTTAGCTGTTGCTCGTTTGATCGGGTATAATTTAAGAAATTTTGTGAACACAGCAAGAACAACAACAAGGTATTTTACATTTTACTCCACTCCTTCCCTGTGGCAGTGGACCAAACAAATCGACACATACTACCTCTAAGGGCTTGGTTGCCAACACATGTTGCATGACTCCTTTGCACTTATATACATTACTATTGTCTGTGCACATGGCAAACACTGTATGACTACCTTAGCCACAGTTCGGTACATGTCTCGAAATATACAAAACCCTTTTACATACTGTACAGGTTTTCTTACACCAAAATGTCCACACTCTGCATGCATAAGTTTACAAATTTCAGTACTTAAATTATTTGGTATACATAAAACCCATCGTGACAACTTATTATTTCCATTCTTAAAAAAATGGCCTTAATAATATCTCTACAATGAGTAGATTCCAATTCTTTAATTACAATTTGTAATCTTCATTAACTTCATCCTTAAATTCCCCTGAAAATTCCTTCAGTCCTTTATTTACTTCCTGCATTTGTTTACAAATTTTCCGAATCTGAAATTCCTGTGCCTGAGTGGCCTCCATGTCAGCAATTCCCCTTGACAGTGCATCAGCTACTACCTGAGTTTTCCCTGGAACATGTTGTATGTCTAAAGAGTATTCCTGTAATGCTAAAATCCACCTGGTGATTCTACCATGTAACAATTTACATGAATTTATATGGTACAAAGCCTTGTGATCTGTCTACTGTTTCCCTGCCATAAATGTAAGTGCGAAATTTAGAACATGAAAACACAATACTAAGCAATTCCTTTTCTGTGGTGGTGTAGTTTATTTCTGTGGTGTTGAGTGCCCTGCTTGCAAAACTGATGGGTACCTGCTGCTCCTCCTCATTCGCTTGAAATAACATAGCCCCTACAGTGTGTGGTGTAACAACACTTCCTTCTCTAACTCTTGCTTGAGTCTTTCTACTGCTTCCTCCTGTTCAGGTCCTAACTCCCAACTCTGCCCCTTCTGCATATGCTTTCTCAACGGCCCACAGATCCCACTGAAATTTTGTATATAAATCAGAAAAAAATTGAAAAAGCCAATGAAACGTTGTAACTGTTTACGGTTTTTAGGGGAGGGATATTCCCTTACTGATTTCAGTTTCTCAGGGTCAATATGAATGCCCTCTGCATTAACTACATTACCCAAAAATGTTATCTCTTCTTTTAAGAATTCAGATTTTTGCAAATTAGCAGTCATTTCCCCTTCTTGTAGCTTTCTCAAAACGCTTTCTACATTTTGGCAGTGTTCCTCAAAACTTGCAGTAGCAATCATGATGTCATCTACATAAATCGTTACCATATTAAAAATTTCAGGTCCTAAAACTGCCTCGAGCCCCCGAATGAAATGACTGACCAAAACATTTAATTCAAACGGTAGCCTTTTAAAACAATAGGTTTTTCCTTGATAGGGAAATGCAGTACAAAGCCTAGATTCAAGTGCTAAAGGAATTTGCCAGTATGATACAACCAAATCGATTTTTGAAAAATATGCACAACCCTCAAATTTTTGTTCTGGTGCTTCTCTGTCTGGGATTATAATTTGATTTACTTTCCTAGCATCCAAACACAATCTCACCCCCCCCCCCCCCCATTTTTCTTTTTGACCACTACCATAGGATTCAAGTATTCGGAACTGCGTCGCTCGATAATGTCTGTATCAATCATATTTTGAATTTCTTGCTCCACAGCAGGTGTCAAATGATAAGCTACCGGATACGGTTTTTGAACAAACGGTTGGTGCTCTTTTAAATTTAATTTACATTCATACTTATTATTTAATCCTGGAAAATTTGTAAAAGCTTTGTTTTCTAAATGTAAAATTCCCCTTAATCTTTCCTGTTGCTCTACAGTAACACTCTGCAACGTTATCCGATCTATATAGTTTTTGTAATGTATTGTTTTTCTAACAAATTACATTTCAGCTCTGATTCTTTTAATTTTTCCCCTTGTATTATCCTTAAACTAAATGATTTTGCCTTTATTTCTGTTTCAAAATTAATTAGGGTTCCTGCCACATGTATCCACTGCATAGAATAGTCTATTATAACATAATTTCCTTGCAGGCAGTCTGCCCCCAAAACAATATCAATACTGAGCCCTTTAACAATTAGGAACACTACCCACATTGCTACCTCTCCAAATTTTACCTCCAATAGTACCTGTTTTTTGACATTTTTATTCCTAATACCGGTGGCTCCAATTATGGTTACATTTGAAACTGGAAACACTGCTGCTGATTTCGAAATTTCATTACCTAGTGACATACAAAAAAAAATTCTTCTGACATGGCAGTCACTTCACTACCTGAATCAACTAACATATTTGCTTCCTTACTGGCAAAGACAATTTTACCTTTAATGTATGGGCATATACCTATTTTACCTTGAACAATGTTTGTAGGTCCCTCTGTTTCTGTTAATAGCTCTTCCAATTCATATGTTATGCTAGGTTCATTTACCTGTATCGTGTGACATTGTGATTCAAACCCTAGCCTACACCCCTAGGATGGATTTGGGGCTCTATCCTCCCCGCTTACCCGCTTACCCGTTTAAGTTACGGTTTTCTTGCCTTCTCGGTCCATTCCCTTGTCTGTCCTCACCTTGCCTTGGCCCTTGCTGACGCGGCTCCGGTCTCCACCTGCGCAGCTGATGGTTCCCCAGCCGTTCCTGTACTTGCAGTGGTCTTACCTCCTGCTGTTGATCCTCAGGATGGTGACCTCTATCTCTGGGTGGTCCTCGCTGGTCCCGATGGTCTGGATCTCTGCCCCTCAGTCCTTCTACCCTTTCATTTCTCCTGTCCAACGTTTCCAGCAAATCGATGACCTCGTCCACAGTTCTTGCCCTGGCCCCTAGAATGCAGTTCTGTACTTGCTGGTAAAAATAGTGAACAATATGCAAGATAAAATGTTCATCGGTTACAGGGTTGTTGAAAAATCATGTACACCAATGAGTTCATTATGATCCCTACCCAAACTGTTTTGAATCTGATTGAGATTATCCTGTACCATAGATATTTTTTCCCTATTTTCCTGAATCTCGTTTCCCTGAATTGCAATATTTTCCTTCAAAATGCTCATTTCTTCAACACATGTTCCCATCGCGGCTTGCATTTCTGCAATATATTTGCACATTCATCTACTTTGTTTGTACATTTTAAAGTCACCAATTTCGTTTTCAACCCTGTCAATTTCCTGTCGCAAATGTGTAGTTATTTCGCTCCTAACCTTCGCAATCTCTTGTGAATTTACTCAATTTTGTGAGTTGCCTGATCTATTTTGTTGTTGGTTTCTTTTGACCCTGAGCCATGTGAGTTCCCGTTGTCCCTGTTCAATTTTCTGTGCCATGTCCCGCATCATTGCTCTCATCATATTCAATATCAACTGATAATTTGAAACTGACCCCCAAATAACCTCAACTTGGCTGCTAATTGTAAGGGATTCCATGATCTGACCTGGTTCGGAAGTTTACAGGTTTTTCCTGCCGACATGAAAAATCTTGCTCTATTATTTCAACATCAAGGTTGGGATCTGAATTATTTGAATTTTCAGGATTTTCTAAAAATCCTACGAAATCGGTAGTTTCACTTCTTGGTGGGGAATCACCGTTTCTATCTCACTCGCACTCATAGGTCTCATATACACCTGTCTCTTTCTAATACATCCCACACCAAGTCCATTGTTCTAGAACATTACTTAACAGACGTTCTGAATAAAAACGTAACATATCACTAGAGTACCATATTAAAATCAAAATAAGTATCGTAGAAAACATTCATACACAGTGTTAGACAAATATAATTAGTAAGGTAAAGGCACCAGTAGCTGACATGTATCCAGTAGCTGTCATTTAATTATAATAATGTATTTATTAAGGTCTGAAGCAAACATTAGAGAATTTTCTAATGATCTTCCGAAAGGGATTTTTGTGAAAGAAGATTGTCAGACCTGATACATTCCAGTATTACCTGTTTTGGCAGGAAAAAATTACCTATGTGAGAGGGTGTAATTTTTTGTGTTGTTATCACCGATCCCAGTGCAGCATTGTTGAGGTAAGCAGTATTTAAAAGTATCATAGATTTATTATGGTTTTAATAAAAACAATGAAATTTGTACATTATACAATTTTGATGTAAACTTAAATGTTGTGTATATTGCAAGTACTTTGATTCCTGAATATATAATTAATGGAACTTCAGAAGTTGACTTTTCTGACTGAAACAATTCAAACTGAAATAGCACCTGATCATGATTATATATTCTGTTCTGGTACGCTCAGTAAAGTCACTGAAAATGTCGTTTATTACATTGCTGGTTTTGTAATGAGAAAACTAAGTTTAAAACTGAAGTGTGAGCAGTGTGTTACTGCCATGGGGGTGCAACTTATATAGAGGGACGAGGACCTGCTTTTAGTTTTCAGAACATTGCCGTAGCTACAATACAGCAGCACAGGCGAGAGTAGCTTTGTTTACTTTTTTTTTTTCACAAAGTGGCAATTGTATGATTTTAATAGCGGCTAATGTTAGGAAATCGATAATGTTATTCACGTAGAACTTGCATTTTAAGATGTCTATCCCATCTCCTCAATATTTATGGGGAGCAAAGTGTGTGGCGAGAGGCTGTTGCTCAGTTCCGTCGAAAAGAAGGTTTTTTTTGTTTTCCACAAGGCAACACGAAACCTGCAAAAAGTAGGTACCAAGTATGGGTAGATTTCGCTCAGAATCCTGCGGTTTGCAGTTATGGAAAAAGAAACCTTTTCTTGTGCGAGCTGCATTTTGCTAACGACCAGTTTAGGGATACTGACAGGTATATGCTGATGTATGGAGCATTACCAACTATTAAGGTGAAAGAATGTCCGGTACCTGTTGATTCTCAAGTGGTAACTTCTGTGATGGAAGTCGTTAGCAGTGACAGTTTTTGTAAAGTTTCTTCCGAACATTATCTTGCAGAAAAACATACCAGTATTAAGCCTGGGACACACATGTCCACCCCGAGTCGTCTCCGCACCACGGCCGAGTGGCGGTGACGGAGATGGGAGGCCACACTGTTCCGAGTGCTGGCCGTGCAGATGGGTCAGTATTCGTTTTGCATTCAAGACGTTAGTCATGTTGAGAAGTTTTACAAATAGTGAGTTAGGAATGGTGGCATTGGAGGAAGAAGATATTCATTGGAGACGAAATCGTCGCCGAAGAAGAATGTGGGTCCACAATGCGTGGAAAAAAAAGGGGCGTTGAAGGGGAATTTGTCTCGCTGCTTCCTCATCTGAAGTGTGATGACACATTCAACCAACTGGAACTGGAACTGCAGGAGAAACTGAGGAAACAAGACACATTTTGGAGACAATAATGCCTAGAGAACGTTTGGCGGTATGTTGCATATCCGTACTTGGATTTAAATGCTAATTTTAATAGTGGTTTGTTCCTAATGGCGTATCAAATGTATTCGAGATTCCAACAAGCTTATTTTGGTCGGCAAGCTTCTGCTACACTCGACCCGGAAAAATATAAGTCCATGGCACCTCTTCTCGTTTTTGATGTTTCGGCACAAGACGATCGCATTAACTCAAATATAATCGACTGTAGGATTGAAATTACAGCCTCTGAAAATATGCCAAAAGACACAAAAGCGTACGCTCTCATAATCCATGACCGCTTAGCAACTTTCAATTCTAGGGACAAAATGGTTAAGATATTAATGTAATCATGACAGTCGTGTCTTAGCCTTCGAGCTAACATGTACTGTAACATTCAAGCCTTCCGGTCCCAGTTTGGTACTGTAGTGAAAGAACTTAACGTAACTTACAACGATGGAAAATCAATTACTTATGTATTCAGGCCTCCATTTGCATGGAATGACTTGGACAAAAAATCAAAGTCTACAAACAAATGGTTAACGAATAATTTACATGGCCTCAGGTGGGATGATGGTAATATTTCACATAAAGAAATTGAAAAGTTTGTTAATGAGATATTACATGGTGATGTGTATGTGTTGGGAATCGAACAAAAACGTCTGTTAAATAAGTACTGTAAACCGGAAATTAATGTAATAGATATTCAGAAGGAGTATGACTGTCCCTCGCTTACGCAACTTCGAAAAGAATACTATGGTCCAGTCGAAACAAGCTCGCGGATGAATACATGGCTTATGTGGAAATGGGGGCAAAAAAAGTCCCCGAAGCTATATAAGGAAGCGAATTCAGCGTAGATGAGTCAGTATCAGAATGACGTGTAACGTGCAAGGATTAAACTCGCAAAATGGGTTCGTTGTTAAAGAACTTGCATTTACTGGTAAAGGTTGAGTAACAATAGTAAAAACATTCAAACCACCATACGACTGGAATTACCTACAGCAGCGATGTAAGAAAACCAACATTCGACTAGCCTGCACTCAACATGGGCTTCGATGGCATCAAGGCGAACTTCCATTCCACAAGATCGGCAGTACCATTAAAGAACTACTGACTGGAACAATCTATGTCGCCGACTGTCAGCAGAAGTTGTGGTTGCAGAAAATTTGCAGAGGTACTGTAAATAGTGTTAATATTGTCGACCTACAAAGCGAGTTTTGCTGCCCGCCAATTGCATACCTTGTTGTGAAGTATGCGGATAAATTACATGAATGCCAGCGACGTAAAAGGAGGTTGCAGTGTGCAGAGTGTAACTCGAAAGCTTTGGACGAATGGTTGGCTGATAAGCCGAGCTGGGCTGTCTCCAGTGATGACGACGACGAGGACGATACCAGTTCCTGCAGTTCCATGGGTGTGTCGGACTAATCTGATGCAAAAAATGAGTCATGAAAAAACAATGTGTGCTATTTTAGCATTTGGAAAGTGTGGTGTGCTCACTGAACTTGATAAGACAGAAGAACTACCCTTCTTACCTAAAGAATTTTTGCTGGTGTATGCAGGCAATCAAATAAAGTGGGTATTCGAATACTTACCTGCCAACCTGAAAAATGATCCGGACATAGTGGATTGTCTGCCGTGCACCGAGTGTTACGCGAATTTCGGACAAAATGAAGACATGCCTTCAACACCACACAGTCGTAGCTGGTGCAAGAAACTTCACGGACATGATTAAATAATGTGTGTTAACGAATAATGTCTCAGTCTGTAAAATGTTACGCTACAGCGAGGACGCAAAATATGTTACTTTATTAAAGGGATGTAAAACTGTTACTTATAGTTCGGACGGATATGTTGTGTTCTCCGAACAGTGTAAAGATGGCTGTCATGTTGGTTATTTACATGGAGAGAAATCAGTAATAAAAATATTTGAAACTAAAACGTGTGATTCTTCAAAATGTCCTGTTTTTAATATTAATACTTTAGATAATGTACCTAATACAGAAACAAGTTCTACAGAAATTAATTGTGATTGTAACTGTCATCACCACTATCATGGTTTCTGTGAATGCATTCACCGACTGTTTGCATATATTTTTAAACGCTGAGTCATACAGACAGGTTTTAACCGGTTATATGTTAAACTGATCAGTAGTATATGAAAAAACTGATCAGTACGAGTTTGGAAGCCTCAGCATGCAGACGTTTCATCCTGCTAATCCGTACGTCAGTGTGAAACAAGCTTTATCCCAGGTAAGCTATTCTTACTGGAATGGCGGTGATTTAAAAAGCTATACGGAAACATGTGACGGACTATTTCATACTATAGTTTCCGATGACTTGACTTCATACGAACATTGTCAAAATATTGTTAGCTGTCAAATTTACGGACAGTGCCCTGTGTTTTACATGAGGGAAAAAACTGTACTACCGAGTTCTATCGATCAAGTAATTGAGTTCGCCAAGAATCACGAAAGACTACCTCTTCATTCGCCTGAATGTGCTACTATACAATTATACAATCCTGCAAAAAACTGTATTACTACGAGTGAAATTGGTATTCAAACCATGAAAGAACAAATTTCCAACGTGCGAAAAGTGTACCAGAAAGAAAAAACATCCTCGCAAGCCTGCTAAAAACAATTTGAAAACTACAAGTACTTTCTTCGAACCAGCGATCTTGCATACTGTGGATGTTCAACTGATTGTACGTAATGAAATGCAAAAGATTTTAAAAAGTATGTCGGAGATAATAAATGTATAATAAATTTTAATTGTTTTAGTTTTGTAATGTGTTCTTACTTTTAATAAATGTATTAAACTTACCTGATTTATTTTTTATTTATTTCCTTACATATCTATAATGAGTATTTAGCTGTATGTTCCTCGAACGCAGCTTGACTTCTCGAAGTCACAGACCTTTTGTAACAAGTGCGTCATGACTGCAGCTCGAGTGCTTGGACTGTTGACGAGCTGTTTATGGCAGGCTTAGACATTCCTGAGCACCTCATGGCGCCACAAAGTCGCGGACTAATGGACCTGTTACGACATGCATGGTCAAGTATATTGTTCGGACCTCCCTCAGCACTGCGAGACGACATTCCTGAGTGATGAGTCACGATGCAGGCAGTGCCTCGCGACCTAATCTCTAATCACCTAGATCATTAGTGGTTTTACCCGACTCGCGAGTGGTAGGGCATCTGCTCCACACCTCTCATAGACATGCCACGACCTGCGTATGAGTCATGCTGGGTTTTTCCGAAGACAATGGTACTTCCATGTACTACATTCCTATTGGTAGGTTCGGTAGAAATACTCTGTTCCTATTGGTTACATTAAAAAAGGAGTTCCGAGGCTATAAAAGGCCGGGATTAGCTGTCTGAGCTTCAGTGTGTTTTTAGAGTTTGAGTGAGCTAGTTCGTGTGTGAGTTTCGCTGCTACCACGATTCCTACCGCCAACGCTACATCATCTTCTACAGCTCCACTTCGTCGTTTTCTGAGGTATGCTACATGTTTCGCTAATATTTTTATGTTTCTCAGCTTTTTTTGTAGCTAGCTAGTTTTTTCTCTGTACACTTATGTGCGGGTAACCAGGAATTGTTTAGCTTAAACTTTCAACAGTACTTTTAATATTCTAGCATTTTTAGGATTGTACATGAAGGAGTAGCTTTGAGGTTATCTTTGTAACTTTTTATTTAGTAACATTGCTAACAGTTTAGGTTAGTAAGCTTGAGGAATAGAGTTTTGAGGTTATGTTTGCAACTTTTTTTATTTAGTTACATTGCTATCAGTTTAGGTTAGAAAGCTTGAGGGCTAGAGTTTTGAGGTTATGTTTGCAACTTTTTTATTTAGTAACATTGCTAGCAGTTTAGGTTAGAAAGCTTGAGGCTAGAGTTTTGAGGTTATGTTTGTTTTCATGTAACATCTAGCTACATTGTTTTCTTTATTCTTTTGTTATAGTTCTCCGTACGTCGAGCTTCCTTCGCGTGTTCCGTACGTTGAGACCAGTCTACCGATTGTCGAGATGTCGTCTACCGTTCAGAAATGCCGTTTCTGCTCTGCCTCCTTCACGGCAGCTAAGAATTGCTACCGGCACAAGCGACAGTGTGCTGACAACCAGCATCGCGACTTCCAGCAGTGCCACCTGTGCGGGAAGACGGTCGCACGCAGCGACAAGATGCAGCAGCACCTTGCATCATGTACTGGAGCTGTCGCCACGACATCAGGCATGCGGTGTAGCTTCTGCTACAAGGCCTTCGCCCGTGCAGATTTTGCTAGGCGACATGAGAAGTCGGCTTGTGGCCTCAACCCTAACCGCATAGTGCATTCCTGCGAGAACTGCGCTAAGGAGTTCGCCAGGGCTGACACTCTTCGCAACCACATTAAGGTATGCAAGGGGTCTGCTCCACCTCCGACAAAGAAGCAGAGGATGGCAGCAGTTAAGCCTGCAGTTATGCCCAAGCCTTCAACCAGCCGAACAAAGGTGGTGACCGGCATGGGTTTGGCCAATACCCATGGCTTCATCACCGCCGAAGTAGGTTTCAAGGGTAACTTGAAGACGTACGTGGCAGAAAACACGTCAAGTTCTGCCAAGGATATATGCGGATATCTCAACTCCATCAAGAACAAAATAATAAGCCAGCTCATAGAGGAGATTGAAGAGAATGGGCCGCTGAAGTTTAACATAATGCTGGAGTGCGACTACGAAAAACCTATGGATGTCAGCGAAGACAAGAGAGCATTCAAAACCATGAATGTCCCCCTCTACGCAGTTCACGAGGTGGAGGAAGCGGTAACTGAATCCATCTCTAAGATCTGCAAGGAGGAGGAAGACTACATGGGTAAGGGGTCCGGATGGACTTTGTCGGCTGTTAAGCGACTACAGTTGAGAATCAACAAGCTTGATCCACTCCGTGCCAGCTCCTACATCGAACTGCCTACCACCATCGAGTCAAAACATGCAGTGATAAATCCGCAGAACCTCGAAGATCATATGTGCTTTAAGTGGTCGATTCTTGTGAAGTACGTTGAAGGCGAGCACCCAGAACGTGTCAACCAGCGCTACCGTGACCTGGAGGGGAAGTTCAACTTCAACAACATTGAGTTCCCTACTCCAATCAAGCAAATACCTCTGTTTGAAAAACATAATCCTGGAGTCTCCATCAACATTTATAGTATCGTCGAGAATCTGAATGTTGTTCCTGCACGAGTCGCTCCCGAAGAGAAAGAACATCATTTTGATCTGCTGCTCTTGGTCAATGACAATTCGTCCCATTTCACCTACATCACTAATTTTTCTGCCCTGGTTCGGTCCCAGCTTACTACACACGAGCAACGAATTCATGTTTGCAAAAGATGCTTCAAGCATTATGATGATCGGGATAGGGTTAGTGGGCTCACTGGTCTTCAGTGTTTGGAAAAACACAGTGAGCTCTGCAAACAGCATGCTGCTGTTCGAATGGAAATGCCACAGCTTGATGAAAATGGCCAGCCACCTGTTCTGCAGTTTAAAAACTTCCATCACAGTGATAAGATGCCTATTGTTGTATATTGCGACTTTGAAGCTATTCTGGAGAAAATCCATACGTGTCACCCGAATCCTGATGAAGCATACACACTGCAGTATCAAAAGCATAAAGCATACAGCTACTGCATTTATGTGAAAGCTGATAAAACCATCATTCCTGTACACCTCACTTCAGCACTTCCATCAAGGCCTGAAGTGTATCGTGGTTGTGAGGCAGAAGATAAGTTTATTTCTCGCATTGTGGAGATTGGACATGATGTACAGAAAATTTTTTCTACGTCTGTTCCTATGACTCCGCTCACACATGCACAGAACACTGCTTTTCTGCAAGCAAGTGTGTGTTGCTACTGTGGAGGAAAGTTCGGAGGGGTCGCAAAGAAAGTCCGTGATCATAATCACTTCACCGGCGAATTTATTGGACCTGCATGTAATGACTGCAACCTTCTCAGGCGCAGACCAAAAAAGTTGATTGTGTTCTTCCACAACCTGGCGTATGACCAGAACTTCATTATCAGGAAGTTGGGGTACGACACTAAAGACATCTTCATAATTCCGAATTCGGAAGAGAAGCTGATAACTTTTTCCAAGAAGTTATGCGATAAGTTCAGCATTCAGTTTGTAGATACGTTCCGCTTTATGAGTCGGGGTCTTGCTTCGCTCGCTGAGTTCTTGCCTGCATACAAGTTTGTCAGTACTGCAGAGTTTTTCGCTCCTGATGAGCTGGAATTGGTTACCCGCAAAGGAGTATTCCCATACGATTTTGTAGATTCTTTTGTTCGACTAGACGATACTTGTCTTCCACCTATCGATGATTTCTACAATAGTCTGACTGATTCAGGGATTTCAGAGATGGAGTATGCTCATGCAGGGAAAGTCTGGGACAAGTTTCAGTGTGCTACTTTGGGGGAGTACGCTGACTTGTACCTGAAGACAGATGTCCTGATCCTGGCGGATGTGTTCGAGAATTTCCGTTCAATATGTTTGGAGACGTACAGTCTAGATCCCTCGCACTACATTTCTTGTCCAGGATTCGCTTTCGACGCGATGCTTCGTACCACAGGTGTAAAACTCGATCTTCTTACCGATTATGATATGTACATGTTTGTGGAAGCAGGTATTCGCGGTGGTGTAGCACAAAGCATCAAACGTCATTGTGTGGCTAATAACACCTACGTGCCTGAGACATATGATGCATCCAAGCCATCCACCTATCTGGAGTACATTGATGCCAATAATTTGTATGGGTGGGCAATGTCTCTGCCGCTCCCCATTCGTCATTTCAAATGGTCGGATACGTCCATTGATGTTATGTCTATTCCGGAAAATTCACCTACTGGGTACATTATCGAGTGTGACGTGGAGTACCCTCACGAGCTCCACGAAAGTCACAAAGACCTTCCGTTTCTCCCCGTGAATCAATGTCCGCCTGGCTCAAAGAAATCGAAACTCATGACAACGCTGGAAAATAAGGAACATTACATTGTACACTACAGAAACCTCCAGCAAGCAGTATCGCATGGGCTGAGAGTGACTAAGATACACAGAGTCCTTCAGTTTGAGCAGTCGGCATGGTTGGAGCCATATATTCAGCTCAACACCAACAAGCGTAAAGCAGCAGCCAACGAGTTCGAGAAGGAGTTCTTTAAGTTGGCTGTGAACTCTACGTTCGGGAAACTTATGGAGAACAAGAGGCGGAGGCTCAAAATGGAGCTGGTGTGCTCCGAGAAGAGATTTAAGAAACTGGTGTGTCGCCCATCCTTCAAGGACCGCACGATGTACGAACCGAATTTAACGCTTGTTCACCTGAACCATGAGACCATCATTTTTGACAAACCGATCTATGCCGGACTAGCAGTACTCGACCTTTCCAAAACACTCATGTACGACTTCCACTACAATACTATGAAACCTCGATACAATGATAATATTCATCTAGCATACATGGACACTGATAGTTTTGTCTACGAGATCCATACACAGAACTTCTACCATGACCTCAAAGCCGACCCTATACTGATGGGGAAGTTCGACACCAGCTGCTACCCGCCCGACCACCCTTGCTTCTCCCCAGTCAACAAAAAGGTTGTTGGCAAATTCAAGGACGAGTGTGGGGGCGAAGTAATGAGCGAGTTTGTCAGTCTGCGGGCCAAACTCTATGCCTACAAGTGCGGTGGCATGGTCGAGAAAAAGGCCAAGGGCATCCAGCGTTGTGTGGTCAAAAACCGCATCACATTCGGTGACTACCTGGATGCCCTGCAAGACCACCGTACTAGGAGGGCAGGCGTTAGGGCCATACGCTCAAGGCAGCATGTGTTGTACAGTGAATACAGTAATAAGCTGGCCATAACATGGGAGGACGATAAGCGTCGAATATGTGAAGACGGTATCCGCACGGTCCCCCACGGGTATGTCGGTGATGACATGTAAATATTTTTCTGCGAATAGTTTGGGTGTTGCTGTTTCAATTTGTTGTATAGTTTCAGTTTTTTTGTTGTATAGTTTCAATTTTTTGTATAGTCTCAATTTTTGTTGTATAGTTTTCGTTTTTTGTTTTATAGTTTCCGTTTTTTGTTTTATAGTTTCCGTTTTTTGTTTTATAGTTTCCATTTTCGTTGTATAGTTTCCATTTTTGCTATATGGTTTCATTTTTTGTTGTATAGATTCGTTTGATGTGTATGTATTTTTCTTTAATCCAGAATTTGTTTTTGTAGCGTTCGAGGTTATTTAAATAAATATGATAATACCTACATACTGCTTATTATTTTAAATATAGAACCTTTATTCAAGTTAATTAAAATTTAAAAAATGTGAAATTGTACGCAAACATTAAAATATCTGCTTCCATGCAGCTTTTAAACACGAGTACGCAAACATGGACTTGGTTTGAAAAGTGAAATGATATTATACTCAGACATTAAAAATATCTGCTTCCATGCAGCTTTTAAACACGAGTATGCAAACATGGTCTTGGTTTTGAAAAGTGAAATTGAACGCAGACATTAAAAGCTGCATGGAAGCAGATATTTTTAAACACGAGTACACAAACATGTACTTGGTTTGAAAAGTGAAATGATATTATACTCAGACATTAAAAATATCTGCTTCCATGCAGCTTTTAAACACGAGTATGCAAACATAGACTTGGTTTGAAAAGTGAAATGATATTAAACGCAGACATTAAAAATATCTGCTTCCATGCAGCTTTTAAACACGAGTACGCAAACATGGGAAGAGAATATTACTTGTGAGTTAGGACTCTGAAAAATTTCTGGCCCCCGCTAAGATGGAGTAATAAATGTTTTTTTAAAATTATCATTACTTTAACTATCACATCCACAACGATAGTATTGATAACATACATTTTATTTAAAACCTATAAGTGATAAGGCTTTAAGAAAAAATAATGGTTACAACAACGAAATGACTATGGATTTTTGTGGATTTTGTGGATTTTTGTCTATAAGGATCATAATAATGCTGGTAGAGAATTGTAACTCGACCTTACATACACTAACATACTTTAGAAACCTAAACCCGATGACGACACCCATCAGATGAAATCAAGATGGCAGTCTCCACTAAATAAGATGGCTGCCTCCAGCAGACAACGATGGTACTATATATTTTTTTCCTGATTTTCTAAGTTAATAATTATAATTTTCCAAGATGGTGGATGTAACGAAAAATTGTAACAGGAATGAGTGGGGTGTTCGATGACGATGTCATTGAAACAGAGGAGTGGGGTACTCGTTGTATAGGTTTTTTAATTAAAATTTTATTAAATAATATATTTTTAAATTTAATTTAAAATTTTGACTATTTAATTTGTTATAAATTTTAATTTTTTTCCATTAAAATAGGATTATAAAGATTTCCAAGATGGCGGACGAAACTCAAAATGGTGGAATGTTCTAGAAAACAAAATGGCGGATAAAAACAAAATGGCCGCTGGGGTCAAAGGTCAAGGTCAAATCCAAGATGGCCGCCGGAAGTGGCGTAATCCCAGATGGCCGCCGGAAGTGACGTAATCCAAGATGGCCGCCGGAAGTGACGTAATCCAAGATGGCTGCCGTGGCTCCCCGGCTCCCCCTCCTGCCTCCGGTGTCCCAGGACCTACCAAATACACTTACTATCAAACCTTTTTAGATTTTGTGTCTTAAAAAAGCAAATTAAAATAGGTCTCATCAGATCCAATAAGATTGTTATTGTGTTCCTTTTGGTTTATAAAGTGGTGTTATATCAGTTGGAACAGTTTCCCAGTGTGTTAATCTGTTTGATGTTTGGTATTTCTGGATATTTCCGGTGTATAAAATTTAGCAAGTCCCTATAATAGGACATGCAATCACAATATTGTAAAACACAGGTCATGTTTTTGTTATTGTATAAAACTGTAGTGTGAATATCAGTAATAGTGTGGTAAAATGCAATGTATATGTTTCTACATGTTTAATCACTTCTGTACATTCTTGTTGTAACACATTTAGGAGAGTAATTTAACAAACCAGTGTTTTGTTTTGCACTGCTTATGTTATATGTATTTGCTTTAGAGAAAAATTAATACACTCACAAGTTTGAAAGAACTGTTATTAGATGAGTTCCATGAGTCAGTTACCAATGTTAATAGGAAAGACTAAGTGATACACAATGCAAAAAAAAGTGTCTTCTATAAATATAATGATAAAGACTAATGATAATTGTATTTACTATTATCTTATGATTTAATTGAAACAGTACCATTGTGATGAGTAAGTAGCTATGTGTAAAAGGTGCACTTTAATTAGCACATTCTTTTCAATACAGTAAATGCAGAAACCAGGCGATATGAAACACTGAAGTGTTTTCTTCTGCATTTTTTTTTGTTTGTTTTCTATTGAAGTAATTTCATTGCTGCAGATAGAGTGTGTACATATATTTGCAAGGTGCTTGAAAGATAAGCCTTCTGTTGACAAAGGATTTCCTTGAAATAAATGAAACCTGGTGTGACCATCATAACTAGTGACTGATACTTGCATAAAAATTATTTTGTTACAAATGCAATTATCTTTAAAAAAAATTCAGTTCAGTGCTGCTGAGAAAATGTAAGTGCTGTACATTTTTTCATGAAGCTAAGACTAAAATTTTCACTTAACCAAAAACTGCAAAAATACATCACATACAGGACAGCAATAAGAATTATATGAGAGGTAATAACTATAAAAAATTAACGTCTTATTGAAATAAGGGGACGAGTTAAAATACAAGAGGTTGGTAGTGTAAATAGGGAAGGGTTCAGGGCAGAGAGTGAACGTGGGGAATGCTGCGTCGATGAGGGTAAGGTTTCCTCGGGGGTGCCGCAGGGAAGTGTGTTCGATCCTATATTGTTCACATACCTGCCAACGTTTTAGTTTGGTCATCAAGAAAACTTTTAAATTGGAAAAAAGTATCGTAAATCAAATGCAGCAATTTTTTACATGCTTTATGTGCAATTATTTTCTATTTTTTTATTCCATTTGGTTTCTGCTAATTTACTGATGACATGAAGGGCATATCGATGGCCTAGAATGAAAACCTCATACAGTCAATATTGTAAATGTACTGGGAAACCAAACCTATCCAGAATATGCCAATTTGCACAGCATGCATATGATAAGCAAAATTATCTAGTACAAAACAAAAGCAATAGTATTTACTAAACAAGATTACTTAAAGACATACCTTGCTTTATCACTTGTTACATATTTCAGTCATCTCCTGATTATCATCCTTGATGCAATTTTAAGACTTTGAATGTGCAGCAGTTGCCTTCTTTGCTTTACCTAATAAATCTGAGGTAAACCTTTGTTCATAACAAACAAAATTCCTTGATTTCAACACAGAAATAGACTGCAAAGTTTCAGATGACATGGAGGATCTAAATTGGGTTCTGTTTTTTTTTACCATACTGAAAAGGCGCTCACATTCTGAATTACTGTGGGGGATTGACAGAATTGATAGCATTATCTTTCACAGTCTGTTATACTTCAGGAAGCCATCTACTCCACGAACTCTTGATAATTCAGCCCACTTGAAATCAACAGTGCCTGCTTTCGTCACTTCCAACCCCGTGTGTGCAGTACTGATGAAAAAGCTATCAATCTTATTTTCTTCCTCAGAAAGCACGTTTTTCCTATGCTTAGGACACCGGCACACTGTGCAAAACACAAAAGTTTCTCCTTTTTACGATTTCAGAATACACGGGAATTCGTTGTTATACGCAGCACGGTAAGTCTGAATATATTTCTTGTTGGCTAGCTTACTCATGGTTCCCATCACGTAAATACAAACGAAAAAAAAAACTGTTGTGCAGCACTACATTGGAACTACGAACAATAGTCAACCATTTTGGACATAATATAAGGGACAAGGAACAGACCAAGGAGGTAGGGCTGACGTCTAAATTGTGGTCCATTCCTCCGTTTAAGGAAGCACTTTTTCGTTGCGGTAAGTGGAAAACGACCGTAGACCGTCCAGTCCAAACCATATACAAATAACTATCTCTTGTTTGGTTTTCATTCCGCCTTCCGTCGGTGCGTCGGTAACATGACCGGTACAGTAAAAGTTAGCAGGTATACATGGCCGTACAGTGAACGGTAATAAACCATCACGCAAAAATAAATCCGTAAGATATTAAAGACGTCCGTAAAACCGTAAAATAGTATTAAAATCCGTTAAAAGTTGGCAGGTATGTGTTCACCATAATGTTAAAATTACAAATGTTTGGAGGTAACCAGCAGGACAAGGTTGTTTTATGATGATTGTGTGCTTCATTCAGTGGTTGGAGGGAAGAGAAAGTTGCAGGAAGATATTGAGTGGATAAGGTTTTGGACAGTTGTAAAAGGATGAAGGTAATTTTTTTTGAAAAACTGAAGCGGTACAGTTTTTGAGGAAAAGGTTAAATAGTATGAGGGAGAGGAGAAAATAAGTGAAACATGAGAGTAAAAGTTAGGAGTGGATATGCTGCAGCAGAGTGCAATAGATGGAGTAGGAGGGTTTCTTTTTTATCGTCCTTTGTCCGTTACTCTACCGAATTCGCGCATTTTTTTACCATTTTGCCTCGGGTCGTCATCGATAGCAGACCTGCACTGATCCACGGTTTCCCGCGCGAATATTCTCCGTCGCTGTAGCAGCTGCATCTCCCGAAGGCGTCTTCTTCCTTGAGCCGCTCCTGATGTGAGGGACGTGGGAGGGCTCACTTACGGTAAGTATTAATCACACAGGGATGCAACAGGTGCATGTACATGTGAATCAACAATATGACGTTCTACAGGACACGTCATGGCAGTGGATAGGCGTCCACCTGCGGTGATGACAGCATCCTCGACTACGGCTCTCCCCTAGTTGGCAGCGGACGAGGCGTCGGGACGGCGCCCATCTTCAAAGCGGCCAACAATCCTGGCCTGGTTCACCACGCGTCGGCGACGCAGTACCAGACAGCACGACTCCTGGCTCCGCGGCTGGCTGCGTCTGCATTTGTCGCCAGTAGTATACGAATGTATGTTCTGAAACTGGCTTCTGGCTGTGGATTGTGATTGTCCGCCATCTTAAATTGTGACATCATGGCGGCCATATTGGATGACCTTGACCTTGACCCCGGCGGCCATTTTGGATACGCCATCTTGGACGAGCGTAACGGGACACGGCGTAACGGGACATAACGTAATGGGACAAGTAGATCACAGCGGCCATCTTTGATCCGCCATTTTGGATGACGTCATTTTGTTTTCTAGAAAATTCCGGCATTGTGTTGTCCGCCATATTGGATGATGACGTCACTGTTGCAATTATCGTTATGGTCGCCATCTTGAAATTTAGACGCCATCTTGGAAATCCGCAATTTTTATGTTAGAAAATCGGGATGAATTCCAAAATTCATCAAAAAATTAACTTATTCGAATTCTGATTGATTATATCGATCACCGTCCTCGGTTCGAACCCGGTGAGTGCAAAAAAAACTAAAAATGGCGACAGGCTCCTTCCTCAATGGTGGATGCAGGCAGACTGACTCCTACCACTTTTTTTCAGAGCATATATATCGTCAGCTGGTATGACGACATGTCCGCCATCTTGTCTTCGTCCGCTGGAGATCACCATCTTGTTTTCGTCCGCTAGAGTGTGCTGATACCATGTTAGTATAATTATCTGGTCACCACACCTTTGACCTTGAACTTTGACCTTGACATTGAAATTTGACCTTGACCTTGACCTTGAAAATTGACCTTGATCTTTGACTTTGACCTTGATGTCCATCATGGATCCGACATTTTTTGTTCAGTACATGCTACCAGGAGCTACCACCTGCTAGTGGTCATTGCCACCATCATGTTTTCGTCTGCTGGAGGACACCATATTGTGTGTACTTGTCTTACCATCATGCTAGTTCTATTCTAACATGCTACAGTGCAGTAATCATTTATTATTACTGAAGTGACCACCGTATTGAAATTTGGCCGCCATCTTGAAATCATGTAATTATTTAGCTAGAAATGCGGGAAAAATTCCAATAGTCTCCGAAAAAATCAATTATTAATTTGCAAATTGAATCGATGGATCCCTGTCCATGGTTAGATTCTTTACCAGTGATAGTGTTAACTAATTATAAAATAAATTTTAGATTCTGTTTTCTATTACCTTTCGCGGAGTTTATTAATCATTCACTCTACGAAAAACAACTCATGTCAATGTACCTGACCATCGAATTAATACAGTGCCGATTAGCCTATTATGAAAGTCTAATTTTTCAATAATCTGAATAACATATAAACCGTTCATTTACAAAGCTACATATATAGATCAATTGTCTTCAGTCCATGAGACCGAGTCATGTCATTATCAGACGTATAGGCTAGTCATTTCAGGACCACATGACCTTCGTCGTTAGCTAATTATATTCAATTAATCCATCGTGACATTTTTTATACATACTAAAGGAACAAGTGACCTTGAAAAATATTTTAGTAACACCAAGAGATGATAAACTAGTAAATATTCAGTTACTACATTTTGTACTACGCGCAATCAACAAAAAGGAAGCACCAACAACGAAAAGACAACACCACCAACGAAAAGGCAGCTCCGCCAACGAAAAGGCAGCACATTTGGAAGCACCGACAACGAAAAGGCAGCACATTTGGAAGCACCGACAACGAAAAGGCAGCACCGCCAACGAAAATACAGCACATTTGGAAGCACCGACAACGAAAAGACAGCAGCGATAACGAAAATACAGAACATTTGGAAGCACCGACAACGAAAAGACAGCAGCGATAACGAAAATACAGAACATTTGAAAGCACCGACAACGAAAAGGCACCACATTTGGAAGCACCGACAACGAAAAGTCAGCACCGCCAACGAAAAGGCAGCTCATTTGGAAGCACCGCCAACGAAAAGGCAGTTCATTTGGAAGCACCGCCATCGAAAAGGCAGCACATTTGGAAGCACCGTCAACGAAAAGGTACGTACCGCAAGACCGGGTCATGTCAATATAAGACATATAGACCATAAACTCAGTACACACAGGAAAAAGGAATGTACACGCAGGAAAATGGAATGTACACGCAGGAAAATGGAATTTACACGCAGTAAAACGGAACGTACACGCAGGAAAACGGAACATACATGCAGGAAAACGGAATGATCACAGGCTCCAATATTCATTGGCTCCAATATTCATTGGCTCCAATATTCATTGGCTCCAATATTCATTTACTCCAATATTCATTGGCTCCATCAGTCATTGGCTCCAACAGTCTTTTGGCACCAACAGTCTTTTGGCACCAACAGTCTTTTGGTTCCAAAAGTCTTTTGGCTCTAAATATATTTGCCTAGAATTCTTCGAGTCCAAGAGACTATGAGGCCACATGGCTACGAGTCTAAAATGATCTAGCTGATTACGAGCTATACACGGCTTGCGAGGCTAGAGCTACGAAGCTTCTAGTTCACAAGTTTACGTGACTGCGAGGATACAGGACTACAAGTCTGCATGAGTACTTGACTAAGAAGCTACTCGTCTAAAAGGCTCCAGTTGCCGTATGTCTTCGACGGAATTTTCTCTTTTGTTCCAACTGCTTCATCAGCATTATGCTATAAGATTACAAGGCTACTTGCTTACGTAGCTTCAAGTCTACGAGGCTCCATTACATCATGTCTACGCGACTACGAGCCATGAGGTTACGAGACTACGTGACTACGAATCTTCAAGTTGACGAGACTGCCCAATATTATGATGGTTTTCTCCGTGTGCTCCTGATTATTCTTGTCAATATTTTGATGGTTTTTCCCGTGTTCTTGCAATCATTCCTGTGGTTTCTTCAAGTGTTTCTGACTATTCTGAGAAACGGCTCTCTGCATGGATTTTTTTTGTCTAATGAGACATGTCATTTTATTTGGAGTTACATTTAATTCGATAATTTCTGCTACTAAATCAAAACTTGCAATATTTTTATCAGGTGGAATTAACAAATATAATTACTCAGTCAAATTAATATTACGCCATGAGACATCTGTGGAGCACCAACATGCAAGACGAACTTCCTTTTCCTTGGAGTCTAGCGAAGCCATCCTTCTTTTGCGATCGTTAGTGAGCATCCCGCATCCCGCATAAAAGAACTAAATATTATTTACCTGCAAGCAACATGTGGCGACATCTGTTGTTGAAAAGCAGAACTACATGCATAAAGTACTTTTGCATGAGATATATTAATTCTCGCTGATGAAATATGAAAAAATTTCTATTTAAGTATTGGATCTAATTTAAAACACTCGATTGGTATCTGGCATTAGTCTCAGTAACTAATATGAATTCCGATTTGGGATCTGACGCTGTATCGAAAGAACATAGGTGTAAGTATTGCAGTAAAGAGTTTATCTTGAGAAAGAACAAAAGACAACACGAGAAGAATGACTGTGTTAAAAATCCACTGCGCAATATGATAAGTTGTGTTCGATGTAGCAAGTCGTTTACGCAAAGAGAGAGCCTAAAAAGACATGGCAGAACTTGTAGCACCAAGCCTGCGTACAAGCTAGAGGACAACGATGAATCTACTAGCCTAAGGAAGAGTGATCTGCATTACGACAATATTTTTCTTGGCTCTTCCGATCTCGACAAAGAACTTAAATTGAAGGAGGTTGATGATTTACGGAAGAATGAAAACAATGGAAGAATCCTTAACGTGAAAAGTGAGAATATATTCCAGCCGAATTCAAGTAGATCTTTCCTACTTTGTAAAAATGATGGACTCCTAAAAAGGAAGCATGAAGACGATGAAGACACTTCAACATCATCAACATCGAATTATTACGGTAAATTGGGTGAAGACGATTCCTTCTACGGAGATTGTTACAGTGACTCTGAGGCTGTTGACAAAGACATAGACTATGATGAAGCACCTAAAGCTGCCAAGATCGAAGAATGTGGCGGTGTCCTGAGACCGAAACGGTGGAAACGACGTGATATATTAAATAAATCTGATCAAGCTTGTGATGATCACCGTCTCAAACATGAAAGTTACCCTGAGGTTAGTGGTAAAACGGAAGACACCAGAGATCATAATATTTATTATAAAGGTGCAAGGAAGATGGTGGTAGAAGAGAATGATTACACATCATGGAAAGATCCAAACATATTGGTTGACCGGCTAAGACTTCTACATGGTTCGCTTTGTGCAGGAAACTATTCGTGCATCAAAGAAATATCCTTCATACTCAAGGAACTGAGGAATGCTGGCTACATACAATAATGGCTTGTTTTACTTGCATTTGTATAATGTAAAGCAATAAAATAAATAATTTTAATTATAAGAATTTAATGTTTTTATTTCTTGTATTCTGATTTCTAACTAAGACTTAGATCTCGTAACTTGTGCTTCCTTTTTGCCTTTTTTTGTTGTTGATGGAGCTTCCAAATGTGCTGCCTTTTCGTAGTCGGTGCTTCCAAATGTGCTGCCTTTTCGTAGTCGGTGCTTCCAAATGTGCTGCCTTTTCGTAGTCGGTGCTTCCAAATGTGCTGCCTTTTCGTAGTCGGTGCTTCCAAATGTGCTGCCTTTTCGTAGTCGGTGCTTCCAAATGTGCTGCCTTTTCGTAGTCGGTGCTTCCAAATGTGCTGCCTTTTCGTAGTCGGTGCTTCCAAATGTGCTGCCTTTTCGTAGTCGGTGCTTCCAAATGTGCTGCCTTTTCGTAGTCGGTGCTTCCAAATGTGCTGCCTTTTCGTAGTCGGTGCTTCCAAATGTGCTGCCTTTTCGTAGTCGGTGCTTCCAAATGTGCTGCCTTTTCGTAGTCGGTGCTTCCAAATGTGCTGCCTTTTCGTAGTCGGTGCTTCCAAATGTGCTGCCTTTTCGTAGTCGGTGCTTCCAAATGTGCTGCCTTTTCGTAGTCGGTGCTTCCAAATGTGCTGCCTTTTCGTAGTCGGTGCTTCCAAATGTGCTGCCTTTTCGTAGTCGGTGCTTCCAAATGTGCTGCCTTTTCGTAGTCGGTGCTTCCAAATGTGCTGCCTTTTCGTTGTCGGTGCTTCCAAATGTGCTGCCTTTTCGTTGTCGGTGCTTCCAAATGTGCTGCCTTTTCGTTGTCGGTGCTTCCAAATGTGCTGCCTTTTCGTTGTCGGTGCTTCCAAATGTGCTGCCTTTTCGTTGTCGGTGCTTCCAAATGTGCTGCCTTTTCGTTGTCGGTGCTTCCAAATGTGCTGCCTTTTCGTTGTCGGTGCTTCCAAATGTGCTGCCTTTTCGTTGTCGGTGCTTCCAAATGTGCTGCCTTTTCGTTGTCGGTGCTTCCAAATGTGCTGCCTTTTCGTTGTCGGTGCTTCCAAATGTGCTGCCTTTTCGTTGTCGGTGCTTCCAAATGTGCTGCCTTTTCGTTGTCGGTGCTTCCAAATGTGCTGCCTTTTCGTTGTCGGTGCTTCCAAATGTGCTGCCTTTTCGTAGTCGGTGCTTCCAAATGTGCTGCCTTTTCGTAGTCGGTGCTTCCAAATGTGCTGCCTTTTCGTAGTCGGTGCTTCCAAATGTGCTGCCTTTTCGTAGTCGGTGCTTCCAAATGTGCTGCCTTTTCGTAGTCGGTGCTTCCAAATGTGCTGCCTTTTCGTAGTCGGTGCTTCCAAATGTGCTGCCTTTTCGTTGTCGGTGCTGCCAAATGTGCTGCCTTTTCGTAGTCGGTGCTTCCAAATGTGCTGCCTTTTCGTTGTCGGTGCTGTCAAATGTGCTGCCTTTTCTTAGTCGGTGCTTCCAAATGTGCTGCCTTTTCGTTGTCGGTGCTGCCAAATGTGCTGCCTTTTCGTTGCCGGTGCTGCCAAATGTGCTGCCTTTTCGTAGTCGGTGCTTCCAAATGTGCTGCCTTTTCGTTGTCGGTGCTGCCAAATGTGCTGCCTTTTCGTAGTCGGTGCTGCCAAATGTGCTGCCTTTTCGTAGTCGGTGCTTCCAAATGTGCTGCCTTTTCGTTGTCGGTGCTGTCAAATGTGCTGCCTTTTCGTTGTCGGTGCTGTCAAATGTGCTGCCTTTTCGTAGTCGGTGCTTCCAAAAGTGCTGCCAAATGTGCTGCCTTTTCGTAGTCGGTGCTTCCAAATGTGCTGCCTTTTCGTTGCCGGTGCTGCCTAATGTGCTGCCTTTTCGTTGCCGGTGCTGCCAAATGTGCTGCCTTTTCGTAGTCGGTGCTTCCAAATGTGCTGCCATTTCGTTGTCGGTGCTTCCAAATGTGCTGCCTTTTCGTTGTCGGGGCTTTAAATGTGCTGCCTTTTCGTAGTCGGTGCTTCCAAATGTGCTGCCTTTTCGTAGTCAGTGCTTCCAAATGTGCTGCCTTTTCGTTGTCGGTGCTGTCAAATGTGCTGCCTTTTCGTAGTCGGTGCTTCCAAATGTGCTGCCTTTTCGTTGTCGGTGCTGTCAAATGTGCTGCCTTTTCGTAGTCGGTGCTTCCAAATGTGCTGCCTTTTCGTTGCCGGTGCTGCCTAATGTGCTGCCTTTTCGTTGCCGGTGCTGCCAAATGTGCTGCCTTTTCGTAGTCGGTGCTTCCAAATGTGCTGCCATTTCGTTGTCGGTGCTTCCAAATGTGCTGCCTTTTCGTTGTCGGGGCTTTAAATGTGCTGCCTTTTCGTAGTCGGTGCTGTCAAATGTGCTGCCTTTTCGTAGTCGGTGCTTCCAAAAGTGCTGCCAAATGTGCTGCCTTTTCGTAGTCGGTGCTTCCAAATGTGCTGCCTTTTCGTTGCCGGTGCTGCCTAATGTGCTGCCTTTTCGTTGCCGGTGCTGCCAAATGTGCTGCCTTTTCGTAGTCGGTGCTTCCAAATGTGCTGCCATTTCGTTGTCGGTGCTTCCAAATGTGCTGCCTTTTCGTTGTCGGGGCTTTAAATGTGCTGCCTTTTCGTAGTCGGTGCTTCCAAATGTGCTGCCTTTTCGTAGTCAGTGCTTCCAAATGTGCTGCCTTTTCGTTGTCGGTGCTGCCAAATGTGCTGCCTTTTCGTAGTCGGTGCTTCCTATTGTTTTTCCATTTTTGAAGGTGCTTCCAAATGTGCTTCCTTTTTTGTTGATGGTGCTTCTATTTTTTTAATGTTGTTTTGACTATAGTATTTTAGTAAATTGTTCTTGATTTAACTATCGTATTATTCAAACCGGTTAATGTATATAAACGAGTCCTAGACAGCAGGACGCTCAGTTTGTTACTGCCGTCGATGGTGTACGGATCACCTAGTTTGTTTCTTCTGGTGCATAAGTCGTGTAATTGCCTGTTCTTGAGACTTCGATGGCATCTTTACCGACTTTAACGTCGTACTCGATGGAGGATGTACCATCGACTACGGGAACCATGACGTCGGCGCCGACGATGTTGGAGCAGATCCCGTTGGCAACGCCTCTGACAACACTGGAGGAGACTTCGATATGTGCTGTTCCACCATCAGCTGAAGTTTCTTCAGCATTGAATACTTCAATTAATGAAGAGTGTACTTCGCATCAGTGCAAATACTGTGGTGCATCATTTACTATCACATCAAATGCTCGCAGACATGAAAGAAGCGTTTGTTCTAATAATGTTCAAAGAATACAATTTCAGTGCAATAAGTGCAATAAACTAATTTCACGTCACGATAGCTTACATCGTCATTATAAAAAATGCTCCGAGACGTATAATGAACATGGTTATTGATTTGACTCATGTGTTGTACCGGCTAATGAGACTATATAAGTGCTATGAACTTCAGTCCGTCTCTGGCTGTGGTGATGAACGGATACGATAGACATTTAAAGTCATGTAAAAGGCTTAGTCCGTACAATAAGAAGACTGTTTGAATCGAGGAATCCAAAAGGCTTTGGTAATCTGTCAGTGTTTTTTTGTACTTGTAGTAGTGTATTGAATTTATGTAATAAATTTTTTTTAAAAGAACTTGTGGTGTTTTTATTTTCTCAAACCTAACACTTTTTTAGTATTTTTTTAAAATTAAAGTTGTTTTGTATCGGCCAGGGATCGAACCAAGGACCTTAGTCGATCCAATCAATCATTATATGGATTACAAATTTATTTAATGAATTTTGGATTTTTTCCCGCTTTTCTAGCTACATTATTATATGATTTCAAGATGGCGGCCGAATTTCAAGATGGCGGGGGGCACCTCCATAATAAATGATTACTGCACTGTAGCGGGTTAGAATAAAATTATCCAGATGGAAATGTACTCTATAATACAAGTACACACACACAATATGGCGTACTCCAGCAGGTGGTAGCTCCTGGTAGCATGTACTGAACATAAAATGTCGGATACATGATGGTCGACAAGGACAAGGTCAAATTTCAAGGTCAAGGTCAAATTTCAAGGTCAAGGTCAAAATTCAAGGTCAAATTTCAAGGTATAATTTCAAGGTCAAGGTCAAAGGTGTGGTGACCAGATAATTATACTAACATGGTATCAGCACACTCTAGCGGACGAAAACAAGATGGTGATCTCGAGCGGACGAAGACAAGATGGCGGACATGTCGTCATACCAGCTGACGATATATATGCTCTGAAAAAAAGTGGTAGGAGTCAGTCTGCCTGCATCCACATTTGAGGAAGGAGCCTGTCGCCATTTTTAGTTTTTTTTGCACTCACCGGGTTCGAACCGAGGACGGTGATCGATATAATCAATCAGAATTCGAATAAGTTAACTTTTTGATGAATTTTGGAATTCATCCCGATTTTCTAACATAAAAATTGCGGATTTCCAAGATGGCGTCTAAATTTCAAGATGGCGACCATAACGATAATTGCAACGGTGACGTCATCATCCAATATGGCGGACAACACAATGCCGGAATTTTCTAGAAAACAAAATGACATCATCCAAAATGGCGGATCCAAGATGGCCGCCGTGATCTACTTGTCCCATTACATTATGTCGCGTTACGGTGTGTCCCGTTACGCTCGTCCAAGATGGCGGATACAAAATGGCCGCCTGGGTCAAGGTCATCCAAGATGGCCGCCGTGACTACACAATCCAAGATGGCGGACAATCACAATCCACAGCCAGAAGCCAGTTTCAGAACATACATTCGTATACTACTGTCGCCCTACCTCACGACTACGTGCGAGGCGGCGTCGGGATCACCACTTCCCGGTTCCCGTCACTGATAGGTACACAACCGTTGCGAACCGTACTGCGTCTAGTTTAACTCGGTGCAACCTTCGCACCTGATTTAAATTATAGGCATCCGGGTTTTAGTTACAAACTTATTCACTATATGCGTACTTGTACTCTTGCAAATACAAGTGTCTGCAGGCAATTAAACTTGTGTTCTTGCTGTAGTTTAATGGAGTGTCAACAAATTAACTACCTAACTCTAATCAATAAGAAAATAAAATTATTAACTTATTAAACACAAACAAATCAGATAATTATTAATTAACATTGTTTAAATTACAATTTACAATTACTCTGTATTTAATTTGCATAACAATATATGGTCATTAACAACAACAAAAACAAATATTAATATTTTACGACTAACATGTCACATTGTTAGTTTAAATTTTGTCATAATGCATCACAGTGTATTGAATTGTTTATGTTTTCATTTCAATTAACATTTCAGAATATTTACATATCATATAATCAACATGTCATTTTATATATACATCTTTCTTTTATTAGCAGACAAAACTGTAGAAAGAGTTGCTTGTATATTTTCTTACAACTTCTTTTATTTTCATTCGGCTGCGATTTACTGAATCGTACAGCTGTTGAGTCTTATCTTCTCTTCTCATCTTTTATTTTTTTGTGTGGCCTAACCCGCAGCAGGCTCGCTGGTTTGACTAACGCACTCATGTTTCATTTCAACCTTGTTACTTTTATCAGCAACTGGAGTCTTGTCAGCGCTCGAGGCTCCTGGCTTCGGCGTGAATTAAATTCTATTCAATCAGCTGTTCCAAACATGCTTTTTTCAGGATAGCTTTTTAGTGTTTGAAATCATATGTTCAATATTTTTTTTTCTTTCTAAGTAGAATTTTCTCAATTTTAACCCTCTATAATTACAGTTTATTGAAATTGCTTGTGAACACTTGCTTGCCGGAGTGCATTCATTTCTCGTGACAAAGGGCTTAGATACTGTGTTTTTCAGGTCCACAGTCTTCGCTACTCTTCACATTCGTTGACGAATACAATAAAAACAATTATACAAGTGAGTGATCAGTGCAGTGGAATTACACAATTTTCTGTATATGGCCATTTTACTTAATAAATCTTTGAAAATGTCGTTTGCAAATGTCGTTTTCTCATTTCTTAAAATATCAGTGTTTTGGACACCCAATGTCAAAATAAATAAAATTTATTGAGTTAAATTCATAAAAATCTGATTTGATTTGTATGCGAAATGAATGCATACTTTTCTAAATTGGATCCTGGGAAGAATGCAATCCTACAGATAATTCTCATCCCTAATCAATCCCAGAAATGGCAATGCAATATTAAATTTTATCATCAATATTTCTTCTGTTCTTTAAGTATTATTTCAACAAATCAAATATTTATTTTCAATAAAATAAAAATTTGTTTATTTCTTCATGATACTAGTGAAGTGCTTCGCAATTGGATTAACCAGCAACATCAATAATTCAAGGTAACCTTTACAATTTTGCTTGTAGTTGCAAAAGTGATATGTGCCTACACATGTATACACAGCAGGATGGGTTCATACCACATAGGTTCATCGACAACAATAAGCTCAACTTTTCTTCTCGTTACTCAGTACTAGGTATCCACAGCTTCATACAAATAGGCGAGTCTAATTTCCATATTTAGGTATTAGTGATATTGAGTTCACACTCATACGAAGAATTATGCAAGCCAACTGATACATAAATAACATTATAAACATAATACACTAATAGCTTTTCAGGCTACAATATCTTCTGTATAGGTGGCAAACTAGAAAACCAAATTGACCCAACAGAAATCTTTAGCGAGGTGGAAAAAAATCTAATGCTTAGCCGTTTGGAAGAGGATGAAAATTTGTCACTGGCCATCCAATATATTATTCATGAAACTTCAAAAACAGGGAAAAATATCTTACTACTATACTCCAGATACGTCATGGCAAGAAAACTTATCACAGCAGGCCTACCAACCGACACATCAAAACTTACAGAAATTATCAATGAATCAGGAAATGTACGTGGATTAAATCCCATAAATTGGAAAGAAGAAGAATGTCATTTGACCAAACGTTTTGGCAAAATCACACTCAAGTGTAACAAAATGAAGCAAACCTGGCAACAAGAAATTATAAGAATCTAGAACCTAATTTTCCCCTTCGTTTTTGGCACAAGTATGCACCTTGTGGATAGTGACAAAGACTGTCATTAGTTAGAGTAGGGTGTGTAGAGTAGCAATATGAGTGATAAAAAAAACCCAGAAAATCCGAGTCCCTTTGCACGGGGATCAAAAACAGTCCGGACACCTCCCAAAACAAGAAAACAAAGCCGAATCATGGTACCAGTCCCCAGCCGTCCAAACCCCAGAAAATACTCAAACAGAAGGAAGAAAGAAGAGGAGAAGAAGAAAAAGGAAGAAGAGGAGAAAAAAAAGAAAGAAGATGACAAAATGGGATTTCAGGAAGAACCTAAAAGGAAAAGACAATAAGAGGAAGACACAGAAGAATAATTAATTGAAGTAAGAGACAAAAGAGTTAGGTGGATCAGAATCATTCGAACAAAGTTCATCAGGATTTGCTGAGTCTATATCACGAACTTGTCAATATAAGAACCAAATTAAAACAATTGAGAAATCCCTTAAATAATCCAGAGCAACTTTAACAATTAGAGATACAATTTTCGATGTCTTAGATGGTTTACAGGAGATAATTACAGAACAAGAACTTTAAATTATTAATCTCCAAACGCAATTAGAAGAAAAACAAAAATTTCAAAAATTAGGAGCAGCAAAACAACTCACATATGCAAAGGTCACAATGCCAAAAGTACAACAGGAAAAACAAGAATCGATTAAAATTGTCATCGAACCAAAAGAAAAACCAACAGATGGTAGTTCAGAAGTCACGAAAAACATAATTACCTCAAGTATCAACCCATCGGAAGCAAAGATTCAGATCAATAAGATTATCAAAATTAATAACCAAGCAATTATTTTGGAACTGCCTACAAAAGAGCAAGCTGAAAAGATCCAAAAATTAGTAGAAGAAATGACATGTAGAAACATAGTAAAGAAAAATCCAAAAATAATAATATATGAAGTCCCAATAACAGTAAAACAAGATGAAGTAATTAAGAAAATATATGACCAAAATATGACCAGCTATACCACTTTTGATGAATATGTAAAATCACGTAAAATTTGTTTTGAAACTAAACCCAGAGGCTCAACGAAAAATATAATTTTAGAAACAGATCGAAATCTTTTTAATTACTTAAGTAACGGTAGAATTTACATCGGTTATCAATCACACAAAACAAAGGAATTTATAATTGTAATGCAGTGCCTTAAATGTTTCAGATATGGACATACAGATAAAAGATGTAGAGAAAATGTACCCTCGTGTTCTAGATATGCAAAATCCGGTCATACAGAACAGCACTGTAAGGAAAACTTTTTAAAATGTCTAAATTGCGTAAGAGCTAAAAAAACAGAACGGGAATGTAAACATAATTCGAGAGATAAAACCTGCCCTATGTTCATTTTGGCAAGAACAAGGGTCAAAAATACAAAAATAATATTAATTATATTGTTAAATAAAACCTATAAGTTTCTTCAGGCTAACCTCCAAAACTCAAGAGCAGCTACCATAGATATAAATACTAAAGTTATAAACGAGAACTTTGACGTTGCATTTCTACAAGAACCATATCTATACTATAATAAATTCATTAACTTACATTAAGACTGACACACTTAAATGATGAAAAAAAAACTCTAGCGGCAATTCTTACACATAAAGATATAGAAATATTACAAATGAAACATATAAAATTAAAAGGTATAACCTCTATAATAGCAAACCTTAATGGAAAATAAACTGTCTTAATATCTATATATTTACCCCCATTCCAGGACTTTGACAAATTCAAAATATCTCAAAGGAACATAAAGGAAAACCTTATATTCTTGCTGGTGAATTTAATGCAAAATCTTTTTGTTGGCACTCCAAAATTACCGACGAAAGAGGAGAGAATATCCTAACATTTATAGAAGATAATAGATTAACAATATTAAATAAGGAAGGCAATATCTACACATATGATAGCATACATAGACAAGATAACATTGACCTGACTTTAGCATCTGAATATTTTGAAAATCAGATATATAACTGGAATGTTTCAGAAGGTATAAGTGACCACAATATAATAACCTGGATAATAAATAAAAACACACGAAATATAACTAAAGAAGAGAAAAGACTTCATAGATTAGTTAAAAATTGGGATCAAGTAAAACAACAAATTAAATTCTACCTTAATGAATATAAACGTCAAAATTTAGAGGAAAATATAACACAAATCCAAAATCACATAATAAATACATGTAGCCAAAAAAATTAAATATATTAACATAGAACCTAATAAAAAAATTTGGTGGTCGACTATGGAATTAGAACAGGAAAAGTTAATAGTAAAATTTAAAAACCGACAATATAGTCGATGTTGTAAATGCCAAGCGAAAAAAAAATATAAAGAAGAATATAAGAAACTTAGGAAAGATTTTAAAATAAACCAAACCCAACACACAAATAATACTTGGACAAAATTTATAGTAGAAGAATCTAATAAATCAATTTGAAATGTACCAGACAAAACAACTGGAGGAAAAATTAGACGAATGGAACCCATAAATAGTATTTTAATAAATAATAAATATACACTATCTATAGAAGAAACCTATAAAGAATTAATAAATTATTTATTACCATTAGAAGAAGGTACTATACAAACATACATACATCCAACAAACTTAAATCCAAACAATAACAAAACAGAAAATCCGATAACCATAACTGAAATAAGAAATGCAATATACTCATTTAAAAATAAAAAAAGCACCAGGAAATGACAAAATCACTCTAGAAGTAATCAAAAAGCTATTGCCCGAATTAAAAAAAAAACTAGAATTTATATATAATTAATTTCTAAATGAAGGAATTTTTCCTGCACCATGGAAAACAGCAGAACTTATATTACTTTATAAGGGAAACAATGCAAATTAATCTAAACCAAATTCTTACAGACCTATATGTTTATTACCAGTCTTAGGAAAAATTCTTGAAAAAATAATACTTAATAGAATATTCCCAGTAATAAATGAACATTTACATGATAACCAATATCGATTTCGAGAAAAAAGATCAACTGAACAAGCAATTAACAAGTTACTAAACCTAATAAAAGAAATTCCTGATAAAAATATAATAATAATCTTTACAGATATAAGTAATGATTTTTCTAAAATAAACTAGAATAAAATAAAAGAAGTATTAAATAAACTATCATTATCACTAACACTTATGAAAATTCTGTGGAATTACTTAGAAAATAGTAAAATAGAATTTAAATATGGTACAATAAAGATAAAACGAGAAATTAATTGTGGAAGTCCCCGAGGTTCGGTTTTAGCCCCCACATTTTGGAACTTAATAATAAATAATTACTTAACAAACTTTATTGAAATCCATAACATAAATACAATAGCCTTTGCCGACGATATTGCATTAATAATTCCAGGTAAAATAGATTAGAAATAGAACATAAATCTCAAAATATACTTAAATTAACCAAACAATGGATGGAAAATCAAAACCTTAAAATATGAACAGACAAAACTTTAGCACTACAACTAAAAGGAGATCTATAAAAAGACCACCATTGATAAAATATGATAAAAATAAATAAAATTTGTGAAAGAATTTACTTATTTAGGAATAATCATAGACAACAAACTTAACTTTTTACCACATATAAAATATATAACCAATAAAACAAAACAAGTATTCTCCCGTTTAAGACAAAAAATATGGAATATTATAGAATATATTAATAAAAATCAAAAAATTATATACCAATCACTTTTCCTAAACATAAAACAATATTCAGCCTCTTCATTTGAAAATAGATTATTTATTTATTATTTTATTATTTATAAATTGTGACATGCACACCAACACTCTGAAGAGAGATTACAGGGGTGTGCACGATACAAAAAAACACACACAATACACAAGAGAGACCACATACAAAGGACACAAAACAAAACAAACAAAAAAATAATAATAAACAAAAAAAATATTATAAATTCAAATACAGAAAATTAGTGGATTAAGAATACACAGTTGATTTAATTGGCTGCAAGTGCAACTAAAATAATTTACTAATTGGCTAAGCTTGTTACTATTGGGTCTAAACTATTATAATTGCTTATTAATCTAAAAATAACATCTTTATTTCTCTTGATTGTACACAAAGTAGACGTAAGTCGACTATGATACTGGGGGACTCTTAAACCAGTATTATCCAAGATGTATTTGCAATTGATTTTAGAAGAATAACAATTGGAAATAAAAAGATGGTCAAGGAGGGCACGCCGATCAAAAAGTGATGTTAATTTAGGAGGGGGAAATGATTTTTGAGTAATAAGTTTAATACATTTGTTTTGAATATTTTCAATTTTATCAATATCAGATGAATTAATGTTGTTCCATATTACTGAACAATATTCTAGTTTTGACCTAATAAGTGCTAAGAAAAGAGAAATAATGGAATCTGAATTTGAGGCATGGTAAAAAATATATTTAACTAGCTGCCCGACCCGGCTTCGCACGGTTATACCAATTGAAAAAAATTAAGCCACACCTCCCATTTACGGTAATGGTAAATAAAAAAAATTCAGTGAAAATGTATTTCAATGCTGTATAATGTACCGGAGAGAAAATGAATAGCACCGATGGTTTCCCGACTCGTGCACGCAAGGTACAACTGATGTACCCGTACTTCGCTACGGCAGTCTACAGGCAGATCACTCTTGCGCCGCTCATTCTACATGCCCCTCCTTGTGGGTACGCCACTGCCGCGCGATGCCCGTTGCCATGGAGATGCAGAAGGCATGAACAATGCAAAATCCTGTTCTCATGCACACAAAGTACCCACTGTTGCCTTGTTTTAAACACCCATGGGATCTAATTTCGGAAAATGTCATCCTGTGTAACATAAGGAACATTACTGTGAATATACAAATCTGTAAAATATATATACTTGAAAAAAAGGGCAATTTTTGATATTTAAAGTACCCGCAAAATTTCAACGGTGATCAGGACTGCACTAACAATGAAATAGTCGTTGCCATAGAGACAAATGAAGCATCAACAAAGCAACAGCCGTTGCCATGGTGATTTCCTACCAAAAACTGGAAATTTTGATATATTACGCCCCCCAAACTCCCCTTGGGATCGGATTTCCACAGAATCCGTTCTTAGTGAGCGTCTACATCACAAAATGAGTAACTATGCTAAATTTCAAGTCAATCGGGTGTATAGTTTTAGAGATCTCGTGATGAGTTGAATTTTTCCTGAATTTTCTTTGCTATAAACCTCACGGAGCCCGAGACCTTTCCAACGACTGCAAAACCGTGGAAATCGGTTCGTGCGTTCTGGAGTTATAGCGTCAGGAAGGAAAACCCGACTTATTTTTATATAGTAGATTAGGGCAAGTGTTCTTCGAGAACTAGAAATTAAAAAATCTACATGTTGATTAAAAAAAAAAATTTAGAATCAAGAATAATTCCAAGATCTTTTAAAGCAGTCATTATGAAATTAAATTCTCTAATTTGTACTCATAGTTTATAGGAAAATATTTCCTGGTAAAGGAAATTATTTTTGTTTTATCATGATTAAGACGGACAAGATTTGATTTGCACCAAAGATTAACTGCCTTGATGTCGGATTGCAATAAAATGCAATCATTGACTGAGATAATTTTTCTACAGATTTTAAGATCATCTGCAAACAGAACACCAGTAGAGTGGGACAAGAAATGTGTGATATCATCGATATATAGATTAAAAAGTAAAGGAGATAAAGTACCGCCCTGAGGAACACCAGAACAAGCATTGTGAAGAGTTGAAGTACAGTTGTTAATAGAGACAAAGAAACTTCTGTTACTGAGGTAACTCGAAAACCAATTAACAAAGTTGTCAGATAAACGAATATTTGATAGTTTAACAAGTAGAAGTGGAAGACTAACAGAATCGAAAGCTTTGGCTAGATCAAAGTAACAGGCATCAACCTGGCCCCTGTTAGTGACTTCATAGTAGATAAGATTGAGGACGGTAATTAAATTTGTAGCAGTAGACATTCCAATTCTAAAGGATGGTGCTCTCTTCCGCGCCTGTGTGGGGGGTAGGGGGCTGGGTGGCGCTCTTCTCCGCGCCTGCGGCGGGGGGTAGGGGGCTGGGTGGCGCTCTTCTCCGCGCCTGCGGCGGGGGGTAGGGGGCTGGGTGGCGCTCTTTTCCGCGCCTGCGGCGGGGGGTAGGGGGCTGGGTGGCGCTCTTCTCCGCGCCTGCGGCGGGGGGTAGGGGGCTGGGTGGCGCTCTTCTCCGCGCCTGCGGCGGGGGGTAGGGGGCTGGGTGGCGCTCTTCTCCGCGCCTGCGGCGGGGGGTAGGGGGCTGGGTGGCGCTCTTCGCCACGCCTGCGGCGGGGGGTAGGGGGCTGGGTGGCGCTCTTCTCCGCGCCTGTGACGGGGGGTAGGGGGCTGGGTGGCGCTCTTCTCCGCGCCTGCGGCGGGGGGTAGGGGGCTGGGTGGCGCTCTTCTCCGCGCCTGCGGCGGGGGGTAGGGGGCTGGGTGGCGCTCTTCTCCGCGCCTGCGGCGGGGGGTAGGGGGCTGGGTGGCGCTCTTTTCCGCGCCTGCGGCGGGGGGTAGGGGGCTGGGTGGCGCTCTTCTCCGCGCCTGTGGCGGGGGGTAGGGGGCTGGGTGGCGCTCTTCTCCGTGCCTGTAACGGGGGGTAGGGGGCTGGGTGGCGCTCTTCTCCGCGCCTGTGGCGGGGTGTTGGGGGATGGGTGGCGCTCTTCTCCGCGCCTGTGGCGGGGGGTAGGGGGCTGGGTGGCGCTCTTCTCCGCGCCTGTGGCGGGGGGTAGGGGGCTGGGTGGCGCTCTTCTCCGCGCCTGTGGCGGGGGGTAGGGGGCTGGGTGGCGCTCTTCTCCGTGCCTGTAACGGGTGGTAGGGGGCTGGGTGGCGCTCTTCTCCGTGCCTGTAACGGGGGGTAGGGGGCTGGGTGGCGCGCTCTTCCGCGCCTGTGGCGGGGGTAGGGGGCGTGGTGGCGCGCTCTTCTGCGCCTGTGGCAGGGGGTTGGGACTGGGTGGCGCACGTCTCTGCCCCTGTGGCGGGGGGATGGGGGCGGGGTGGCGCACGTCTCTGCGCCTGTGGCGGGGGGTTGGGGGCTGGGTGGCGCACGTCTCCACGCCTGGGGGGCACACGGATGCTGGATAAGGCACGGTATCCGGCCCGCCGCTGAATTGTTGCCTTTCGCCCCTCCCCTGGGTGGGGGGATTTGTCGCTGCTTAACCGCCCTCGGGCGCTCCTCTGCCGTGACCTGACTTGTCCCTGGTCCATTTCGAAAGGATGATCCCAGTAGTATGTAGGCTCCTCCATTCCTGGTTTCCGTGGGTGCGTGGAGGGTGTAGCTGGATTTCCGCTCCCCTGCCCGCATGCTCGGGGCCTGGAATGGAGAGACACACTCTAGAAGCAAACTCAAGCTGTCCTGCCTCAATTTGTGAGGGAACGACTAGCTCAAGTAGCACATAGTTATTCGAGAGTCCAGGCTAACGACCGTCTTCCGTTCTTGTTAGACCTCTTCTTGGGAGCTAACAAGAACGGACCTCCGACCAGGATTTCCATAGCCCGGAACCAAAACAAATTTAAAATAACTCAATAAACAACCTTCTTCCTTTTTCTTTTTTTTTCTTAAATGCAGTGGTTTCAATTTCAGCAAAATTTTAGTTAGGTATCTCTTTTAAAAAATAAATATATTTTATTTTTCAAACTACCACGGTGGGGGAGGCCTCGCATCTTGGGCAGGGTAGCTCAGTGAGTGGGTAGGGCTCTCGAAAAGGAGAGCGCACAGGGGAGGCCCCTCTAGCGTCCGATTTGAGCGGAACTGTAGGGATTGGGGTGCGATGTCTGGTTCACTGTGGGATCTTAACTGTAAAATTAATGTAAAGTAAACTAAAATCCCGGAGGGCCTTCTGGCTAAGAGGGTACTAGGTCATTTCTTTTCTTTTCTTTTCTTGTCCGTTTTTTGTGTGAGTTCCCGTTGTCCCTGTTAAATTTTCTGTGCCATGTCCCGCATCATTGCTCTCATCATATTCAATATCAACTGATCATTTGAAACTGACCCAAAATAACCTCAACTTGGCTGCTAATTCTAAGGGATTCCATGATCTGACCTGGTTCGGCAGTTTACAGGTTTTTCCTGCCGACATGAAAAATCTTGCTCTATTATTTCAACATCAAGGTTGGGATCTGAATTATTTGAATTTTCAGGATTTTCTAAAAATCCTACGAAATCGGTAGTTTCACTTCTATTGGTACTCATGTTTGTACAAATAACCAACAACTCTGGTATCAAACCTACTACACATACAAAACAGTACAACAATTTTCCAAACCTAATTACACAACTCTGTACACCACACTGCTCCTTTCACTTGCTATTTCCGGCAATCCATCCCACGTTGTCCCTCGAAGCTTGGTCCTGAAGTCCCGCGATAAGACAGGCCTGAAGTCCCACGGTGCCTTGGGTCGCTCTGTCCCTCGATGTACTGCTTTCCGCTGTCTCTGGAACTCTTCACTCGCTGAAGCAGCCCATCGACTCTCGCCTCGGAGAGAGCCGCATTCGCCGCTCAGCTACGCCGACAGTTCTGGGAGATCATTGTCATTTTCCGCCGAAAATGTCCGTCTTGCTCTCAGGGTCGTGTAAACGTCCGTGCCAGCCACACGTTGGGCCGCCAAATATAACGGTTCGTTATATAAAAGATAAATCCCTATATAACTTTTACAAGAAAGTTCACGATTTATCCACTTCCGATAACAAATATAACGGAGGTGCAGATCTTGAAGAAGTCTCTGAAATGGATACAAGTACATCAGAAAAACAGCCTACGCTACTTGAAACAAATTTTCCATGCCACATCTCGCTAAGTACGACAAATGAGACTGAAAAAAAAGAGGAGAGTGGTAAAACATGCTCCCATCTACCTTCAAGAGGTCTCTGTTGGCCAGCAGAATCCAAAGAAAAAAAAAAGAAAAAGAGAAAAGATCCCTTATGTTGTCTCCTCTACTGCTTACACGGAATATTATGAAAACAAACTCACTAAAAAAAAAATGAAGAAGAACAACCAAACAAAAGAGAAAACACAAAAAAAGAAGAAATAAAGGAATGTGAAAAAGAAAACCACAAGAAGAAGCATTATATTTCTTCAAGTTCATCAGATCATTCTGAAGATGAAATTTCTTTTTACAGTGATGATGAAAGTGATGACATTGAAGAGAACATGAGGGAGAAAGAAGAGTTACAAAAAGAACTGAAGAAGTGTGCAGAAGACACTGAAGGCCATGGCAATAAAGAAAAGCAAAAACCAATGACATTGCGAAAACACACCAGCTCTTCACAGTGTCAAGTTTTGTAATAGTGAATTATGAAAGGGAAACTTTCCTGGCCAAGTTTTAAAAATCAAAGGTGGCCAATACTACGTTAAGGCAATGAGTATGAGTGGGTAAAACTGGAAATGGCCTGCTTCTGAAGATAAGTGTTGGTATAAACAAGAAGATGTGTTAACTCGAATAAATATGCCACAAAAAGTGAATGATCGTGGGACTTTCCGAGTGCCTGAAATAGAATCTCTGAGAGATATGGACTTGCAGTGAAAATATTCTTGAATGTCTGACGTGGACTCTTTGATAAATATGAACATGCAGTAATGCAATAAGTTACTTAATGCTTCAGCAAGAATTTTATTTGTAGTTTTTTTCATAATCTTTAACTTACATAAATTGAAGTTTTCATAAAACTTTATTGTTGTACTCAACCTCTTAACTTAAATATATATATTATATATATATATTATATATATAAGATGTATATATTTTTACCTAAATTTAAAAACCCGAATATATTCGGGCAGTTGTGCAAAGTTCTAAGAAATACTTAAAATCCCGAACATTTACGTTCGCTGATGTGAATTCGCTTTCTTTCCTGTAGATAGCTGCCTAGAACACACAGTTAACGGCAGTTACATATTTAGCTGATAGATATCACTCTATATATACCACCTGTGCTTGGTGTATCGCTGACGTACTGCGAGCAATCGATTTTACTTTAGTTACGTAATTTCTTCTTAGATAGAGCTGTAGTATATTTTAGACACGGGAGATGTAGGCTACTGTGTACTTCAAACAATCATTCCTTCATTAGTTTTTGTTACTTTATTTTTCCATAGATAGCATTTTAGATATATATATTTTTTATATGTAAGCAAGTAACTGGCGGGAAATAATTTGAAATTAGATGTGGTGAAACATTCCGTATAGTTCTTGTGTGCAAATATTAGTTTCTATGAACTGTACTAAAATATGGCGAGTGATGAAGAGTATAATTTAGAGTTTAGTGAATCTGATACTGAAACTGATAGTGACCAGGAATCATTATCGGTTGAAGATGACGATTCAAGCTCTTCTGAAGATGGCATTAGAAGTGCACGTCAGTGGGTGGAAATTGATCCTAATACATTACCTCCAAATCCATCACGGTTTCCATTTACAGGTAATGCTGGCATTCATTTTGAGCATGATCCTGAACAAGACATAACTCAGTATATACATTATTTTATGGATGACGAACTAGTAGATATTATTGTTACAGAGACAAACAGGTATGCTAGGGAAAAAAATATTAGCCAATGGAAAAAAACAACAAGTGATGAAATACACATGTTTTTGCCATTGTGTTGCTCCAGAGCATTGTGAAAAAACCTACCTACCAAATGTACTGGACAAAAAATCGAATTCTTGCAACGCCAATTTTTCGCCAAGTCCTTAGTTACACAAGGTTTTTGTTGTTGCAGAAATGTCTTCATTTTACAGACAACAATACTTATGATCCGGAAAACCACCCACAACCAAAACTCAATAAAATTTGGCCAGTTTTAGAACACTTGAACAAGATTTTACCATAGACGAAAGTTTGATGCTTTACAAAAGCAGATTGGGGTGGATACAATACTTACCTTTGAAGAGAGCGAGATTTGTAATAAAAAGCTTCATGATTTGCTAGTCACTGAGTGGTTACCTTTGGTCTCTTATAATCTACACAGGGAAAGGAACATCTTTTGATGAAAGCTATAAAGACATGCCCCAGTCAACACAAATTGTAATGACATTGATGAAGCCACTTTTTAACCATGGCTACTGCCTAACAATAGACAACTATTACACCTCTCCACAATTGGCTGATCTGCTCGTTTCAAAACGGACTGACGTTTATGGCACAGTACGGCCATCGAGGAAAGATATGCCATCTTCGTTTCGCAACAAGAAACTGAAGAGAGGAGAGGTTTCTTCTTATCAGAGGGGAAAAATAACGGCGATAAAATGGAAAGATAAAAAAGATGTATGTATGCATGCTCACTTCCATTCACACTGCCCAGATGATGACTACACACAAGAGAAATAACGAGAAAATAAAACCTGTGGCAGTGGTTGCATACAACAAAACAATGGGAGGAGTGGATAAAATTGATCAGCATCTAGCAGACAACCCTGTGACACGTAAAAGAGGGAAGAAGTATTACAAGAAAATTTTTTTTCACCTTCTGGAACTAGCTTTGTGGAACGCATTTGTTCTGTATAAAATGACAGGAGGCCAAAAAAGCGCTCTTGATTTCCGGCTCGATATTATCGATACGATGTTCAAAAAATACAGGAATGATGACAACTCTCCCAAAGCAGTGGGTCGTCCATCTTCAATCACTAGCCCCTTGCGATTGACTGGCAGGCATTTCCCCTCCATTCTACCACCAACCCCGAAGAAACAACACTCCACGAAACTTTGCGGCATCTGCAGTCGTGTACTTGACTGCAAAGGGAAAAATGCAAGAAGGGAGTCCAGGTACTACTGCGAAGACTGTGACGTTGCCTTGTGCATAGTTCCCTGCTTCAAAGCATATCATACAGCGACAAACATTTGAAAACATTCAGAAGTTGTCAGTATGTTTTAGTGAAATGAAAAACACTTGGAATAATTTGTTTTGGTTTTGGGTATGATTATATTATTTTGTGCTATTTCCATGAGACAGTGATTTTATGAGTACAGTATTGATGTATTATGTGTGTTTCTGCGGCATGATCAATTTTGAATTGACATGGACATGAACATTATAGGTTGCTTATGAGTTACCAGTTTTTTATACGCTTCCATGTCCAAACTCATTTTAGGAAAGTAATTTTCAAAAACTAATGGTCTAATTGTATGTCTGCATTTCTAGTAACCATAAACAGAAAATATATTTGAAATATTTTAGAAATACTGGATCTAATATATCAATGCAACATGTGAAACTTAAGTCTCATCTGCATTTTTTTCTTTAGTTTTGTAAGTTATAAACAGTGTTAGCAAAGTAAATTTTTACTTTTTGTTCTAATTTGCTTGACAGGTGGGTATCTATTTTTTTTAACATCAGAAATGTGACTTTCCAATAGGCAAAAAAAATATATATATTTTAACAAAAGTATGTATTCAATATGTTATCGAAAAAAAACATATCTTTAATATGTCTTATTAGCATGTCACTATTTTATATTTTAATATATTTAGTAAGTTATATGTAAAATTAGTTATGTAAATTTTCTCTTTCTTGAGTCAATTTGATTTACAAAAAAAAAATTACATAAATAATGTCATAGAAAATAAAAAATTGTACCTAAACGAGTATACCCGGGCTTTTAAAATATGTCTATTTAAAATGTGCATAGCTGAAGTTCTTAAATGTCAACTATAGGTATCACTTTTTCTCCAGTGAAATTGTTTCATTACATGTTACTTATTTAAGCAATAAAAAATATTATTATTTTTTGACACAATATTTGTAATTTAATGATTAAGCTAAGGGGTTAATATCAATTATTCAGTTAGCATTATTTCAATTTTGTTGATTCTTTTTACTTTTAAACTTGACTGTAGCAGAAAATGCAATTTATGTCAGGTACTGGTTCATGTAATGTCAGCTTCATAGAGTAAATAAAGTACTAGTACAGAGAGGACACTCAATGCTATTGCAGTTCAACGTTTTTTTTATTCAGAAATGCCCTAGTTGCTATACAAAAATGCAAACTTGACAAACATTAATACGAAGTTGCAATGGCTTAAAACCGAGATAAAGTACCTTCTGGAATAAGACTTACATTTCAAATAATAAGTATATTTTAATTTAAATACAAAATTGATTCTAGAAAGTACAATTTGCTGTTAATTGCTGTTAACACTAATTTGTATAGTAGGGAAATTTGCAGCTTCAACTGAATTTTGGCGAGCTTGTGAATTGTTTTGTGCATGCATTAATATTTATAAATATTGATTTTATTTTTTTTCCTTATAAAAAAGGCAAATCATTTAACTAAATATCGGTAAACGTAACACATAATGATTTAGGAGAGCAATATTTTTATAATAATAAGTAAATTTCTTACCTTCGGGACGGTGTTTGCCTTAACCCCATTTCGGTTAAAAATGTTTTTGTTTATGTAGCATAACATTTGTCAAAATGCATAACATGTAACATATTTTCGGATTATAATAAATTGCTGCCCTTTTTTAATGTCCATCTTACTTGTCTCAGCGTTCACACAAGTAATCGTAGTACAACATATAGATCCCTTAACCAACATAAAATACATTCAGATAGGCAAAACATAGCTGTTGGTGTTCCTCTTTGTTCTGTACTAGGACCTTTGCTTTTTCTTATATATGTTAACGATTTGCCTAAAAATGTTAAGAGTGGGAAAATTGTATTATATGCTGACGACACTAATATATCTAAACATGGAGATAAATCTTTAAGTATAATTGCAAATATCAAAATTTTAACTAGGGACATCATAGATTGTTTATGTGTATATGATTGTATATAAAAATATATTCATAATGATTAATATTCTTGACGAGTCCTATACTACATTTACAATAAAATTGCTTATTTTTGTAGTCGACAATAAAACTACTATACTACTAATTTATGTTCTAGCAGAATCATGTTGATTGAGGTTAAGGTTAGGATTGTCGTAGGTACCTACCGAATTGCATTACAAATCGCAAACAAAACTAATGCATAAAAAAACGTGCAGAAGTATTTAATCATTATCACAGTCAATGTGTATTTCTGGCAAATTTAACAGCCAAAGATGTACAATTTTTCCACAAAAACTGAAATGAAGCTGTTACCAATGGCATCTAATTCTTTATGGATTAGGTGAAAGTACAAATCTTTCTCCTATCTTCACTTCTTGAAGACAGGTGTGTAGCAATTGTTAAGGGGAAAAAAACCTTAGTTTCAACATAAAAATTAAAAGACACTTCATTTTATCACAACCCTCACCTCGGTAATTGTTCCGTATCACATATCCAAGTTTATCCCTTGATTCTGTTGGCATGATCATGTATGATTTATCCGGAGGCACATGATGCTTGCTGTTTTAATTCAGTACTTGGAAAGATCTGGACATAACAATGATATTACAATACAAACCATGTTACAAAGTAAAAGAAAGTTTTTTCAGGATTTTTTAAAATCTAAATATATAATCATAATTCATTGTTACATCCAAAAAAAATTATATTCAGGATCTGTCGATATACTAAATAAAACAGCAAGCATCATTACCACAGGATCAATGTATTCAGGATCATGCCATTAGTATCAAGGGATAGACTTGGATACGCAATACAAAATTTATACCCACACCTCCCTCTCGACCTAAAAATAAAATATATACAAAACATTTAGAATAAATAAAGTACATAAGCAGCAAGTTTGAGCAGAATTTGAGACTCATTGACATTTAGAACAGCACCTAAGTATTAATGTCTTGTGTGCTTGTCCTCATGTGCGACTACACACTACCTGAAAAGAGGAAATTCTGTAGGGCATGAAAACAAAATGCTCATCACTATTTAAATTATACAAAACTTTTATTTTGTTTCGTTTTAATAATTTACACATACCTAGTTTCGTCAAGCGGAAACTTAAAGTAAAGTAAATTATTATCTCTTCTCTTGTTGTAGCAGTAGTTAACACAACACGTAGCCGAATCAGGCATGTTTCATAACAGTGATTTATAAAGTAGTTCATGAAATCATTGATAATATTTAACGAGATTACTATTTCAACAAGATTGAAACAAAATTTACTTAGAAATTTTTTACTAAACCTAATATTGCTTAATTCAACGCCAACGCCATTAATTATTGTGTTGATGGATAAACAAGTGGTTCAACATGCCAACGAAAACTTGTTTATTTTCTTTTAAGTAAATATATTACGAGGGTTATTTTTTTTCAACCTCCGATCGGCTGTAATAAAAAAACGGGAATGAATTGGGAGATTATTTTTATGTCAAAAGAAACGTACATCTTTACTCTATTTCTCCACATAATCACTGTGCAGATTGAGGCATTTGTCGTACCGATGCACCAGCTTTCCAATACCCTCTGCATAAAATGATGCCTCCTGCCTATTCAGCCACGTTTTAACACACAACACTCATTCGGCGATGGATTTCTGCTGCAGTGTGCCCTTCTGCCTGTAAGAAACGGATGACTCCACGCAGCTCGCATTTCGCCGTACAGTTTATCGTTGCAGCCATGATGACATTCCCATAACCAAGCTTCAACTGAGGTGTGAGTTGGCCGCTCCACATGGTTGGTGGAAGGGGCTAAACACTAGAGACATGTCGATTCGTGTACGAGCGATTAGGGTATCGATTTATGGGCATGCCATGGAGAAATGAAACTGTAATCACACTGCAGGGCACTGTTAAAACGTGGCTGAATAGGCAGGAGGCATCATTTTATGCAGAGGGTATTGGAAAGCTGGTGCATCGGTACGACAAATGCCTCAATCTGCACGGTCATTATGTGGAGAAATAAAGATGTACGTTTCTTTTGACATAAAAATAATTACCCAATTCATTCCCGTTTTTTTATTACAGCCGATCGGAGGTTGAAAAAAAAATAACCCTCGTATTTTCATTTCAACAATACCAATTTATGCCAGAAATTTGATAAAATGTTAAAACAAATGTAATATATATTTAATCAACGTGGTATTTTGATTATAATTTTCGTGCTCAGATGTTAGATTAAAATGTATAGCAACTAGAAAAATGCGATTGCCATGCCCTATGAAGTGTCTCCCCCCCCCCCCCCCCCAGTCAGCTCCTGGTATGTTTCAAACCCAAGAAAAAATATTTTTTGTTATTTTTCTAAACACTACAAAATAATATTTCACTGTTCAATAGCTTAAGTATACCTCTAACACAACTGAAGAATTGTTTCATTTCTTACTTTAGAGAAAGAATAAATTTCATGATGAAATATGTGTGTAAAGTAGTTTTAATGTGTCAGCTACTGGTGCCTTTACCTTAAACAAAGTTTAAAAGCTTTCTTGAAAACCCTAAATAAGTGATTATCAGACAATTATATAACACGTTAATGAAAGTTAAAAACAGCAATCCTAATATAAATTACTTGACAAAATTAAACTTATCTAGAAAAAAAAACTAAAAAAGTAGGCCAAAACAAGCAAAAATCCAGTACAAGGACGTATTTTTGACAATTACATAAAAAATAGTAATGTTTTAAAATGTCTGTTAAAATACAAAGTACATTCTTAAAACACACAGCAAGTGCAACTATCATCCCTAAAATACATAAAAACTGTAAAATATTCTTAGCGAGACTTTTTAAGAAATGTAAACACCCACTAACCATCGTTTACAAAACATATTAATAATGATAAATACACATTAACGTCTGACTATACTATCTCAAAATGTAAACACAGCTTAAAACATAGACTTATTAAGAAATATTTACATGCATGAAAAAAGTTTAAAAGAAAAATATTTAGCTAGGAGGGCAGGGGTCTTGCAATTTAAGAGTTTAGCAGTAATACCATATATGCAATTGTTAATTAGTATAAACTACACCTAATAGCCAATTGTTTTATTTTTCAGCCTATGTTTTATGTTGCACAGTTGGTGGGTGCCTCAAATTTTGTTCGCTTGGCGAAGACTTTTGGTTACCATTCTTACAAGATTGGTAGCTAATAATGAATTATTACGTTATATTTCCACTAAATGTTGTAATTTTTTGCTGATTTACAAAGGCTCAGACTTAAGAGATATTTGATGTTTCTCTTACCTTGATTTAAAACGAATTGTTTGAGTGGGAATTAAAATGGATTTATATTGTGGCATGTGTATGTGCAATGCTTAACTTTTTCATTTCTTCAACTTACAACATTTATTATTTGGTGCAAAGTTAATTTTCAAACGATATTCTATAAATAACAATTATTGCAGATGAAAAAATATTACTTATTGTTACAAAGAAACACATATTGCAATGAATATATAGTTACTACAAGTATAAAAGAATTATAGTCTTTCTGAACACACACAAAATAATTACTTAATGTAAAACAATAGCCTGGAATCTTGTTTAACAGGTAAAAATGTGCATTGTTGCATTTTATGTGAAATAGAGCTAAATGTTTTGTATCTTTGTTATTTTGACAACAGGCCTAAGGAACAAAATAGGAAGCTGTGTGGGCAGGCGATACTTAACCATGTAAAGTGGTTAAGCCAAACTGGCCATCTTCACGACAAGATCATTCTGTTAGTGGCGATAAATGATCTGTTGGTAAGTTTGCCCACTGTATTTGATGATCAAATCTGTCATTGATTTGCACATACATTATTATAGCTACAATTTCATTGTCCTTTACAAGAGCGCTAACTTGGTGCACAAACAAGAAAGCTTAACATTCATTCTTGTATGTTTTTGTAATATCATTCATAACATACATTGTTTAATGTAATGAATTTATGTTACTCATATTGACATTATTATTAAATAGAACTTTGATGTAGATTGAATTACATTTTGCTCATGTAAGGATTTCAAAACTAACTCTAGTTAACAAAATAAAAAATTTTGTTTTTGCAATTCTTCTTTCAGATGGGGACACCCCAATTAAAACTCAGGACAGTTCTGAGGAGGCTCCTTCGATTTCTGACGATAAGAAGTAGGAGTGTGCTTATTTGCACGGTTCCCCCCCTTTCCGCGACTGTGGAAGTGCCCAGAGAAAAGGGAAAAAATATTAGATATTAATGAATTCATTAGGAGAGATGTCGTTGCCATCAATGAACAGATCTGCTACGACACATCACAAATGAATTGTGAGTAGTTATTTATTTACTTATTGATTTAGTAGATATCGTTAAACACTGTGTGCCATCGGGTATAACAGCTGACTCATGTAAGCATCAGGCCAATTCCATCCATGTAGAACATGTCTCTAATGGGGAATATATCAATTTTCATTTTTAATACATTCTTTACCAACCTTGTATTTGTAATGAATTTGACAAATTCAAAGAAGGTCAATTTTTTTTTCATAAACAAGTGCTTAACGCTAATTTTTTTATTTCAATTTTTCTTTCTTCAATAATAAAATGTAACAAAAAAAATCGTGCTTATTTATTTTCATTATTTTTAAGAGCTGTACACAATAACTGTATGTAAGTTTGGCACGAGGAAAAATTGTAACAATTAAACCTTCAGTGAATATTATTGCTAGAGAAAAGATTATATGGTTTTATTTTGAACCTGATTTCGTAATTTAAAACCACAAATTTCGTCGTTATTTCGTCTTTTAAAAAAATATGGGTTTATTAAGCTATTCATGGTACTTACACAATATATTTAAGGATTGTGACATAAAAAATAGCAGTTGGGCCTTGTTGTTTAGAATCACATGTAATCAACATTTCAATGTTCTGGTTAAACATTTTCTCTTAAAAAGTACCATGCATTCTCAGGAACCGTCAAAAAATCTGATATTTTGGCACCAAAACAAAAATAATTGGGGAAAAATGGTAAAACTCACAATAGAAGCATATAAAAAGCCATTATTTAACACGCAGCATATATTTTGTGTGGGTTTATAATAATTGTACTAATGTTCGTATAAGAGAAAAAAAAATCGGACATTCTGCTTAAAAATACGGCAGCAGTAGTTGTGCAACGTAAGTGGGAGCACAGGAATCCGTCTAGACAGGCTGGCGGCAGCACAGGCGGCGGATGCAAGACGTCATACGGCTTACCTCTCCTTCCCTTGCGACTTCAAGGTTCATCCCTCCCAGGAATACAAACCATCGTGTCTCTCTCCCCCTCCTCTCTCAACGTCCTTTCACATGTGAAACTGTCAACAACCTCCCTCCCCTTCTCCAAACTGCGTGCAACGAAAGCCATGTTTGTATAGTTCATTTCTGGTAAAATGAAAATTTTTTAAGGGCCTCCGCGACAGCCATTTACCGTTAATTGTTTTGATACAATTTGTTTGTTAGTTACACAACATTATTTCTGCTGGAAAATCACTGAAACTTCAAAATTTCTTTAATGGAAAAATTTAGCAGGGCCGTAAAAGTATTCATTTTTACCGCAAATGAACTATACTCGCCCTTCCTGCCGGACAACATTCTCGGCGCGTGACGCATGGCAACTACAGTCGTGTGCCGCGCACAGCCACGAAAAAAACCTACGTGATTTCCAAACCACACCGGGATCGTCTGTGTTCCTGATATCGTGACGGCCCTGTCATGAGTATCAGGTTCTGGGGGCGGTTCCACCACTCGTGTTGTTCCTTAAACAGTCCTTAAGGTAGGGTGAAAGGTCCCTATTTGCAAAACATTTTAAATAAAGAGGTTAAGGGTGAACGTTTCCACAAGAACATGTTTATTTCCGCAGTTTCAACTAACATTTTATTCAGCACATATATAATACTCTACTTTCTGTGTCTTTATAATTACAATTTATAACATTCTATTTATCACACATAAATTACACATAATTACTGAACCATAGTCGTGCCTATCAGGGATACTGTCGTTAATAAATAAACCGTGCTGTCGGCCATTTCCTATAGCTTATTCTTGACCTCATTTGTCTCTTAGTTGTTTGTGCAGTTACCAACTGTTGCAGACTAATTTCTCCCAAGTTACGTGACGGTTTTAAATTAATTTATTACTCTTTATTCATAATGTCTACCGAGTGATTGTTAAACTGCGTATTCTTAGTTTTTGAAATGAGAGAGAGAGATATCGAATATTACCAGCTACATGGGCATAAGGCCGTTGTGCTGCTGTCTAGTGTTGAACCATCGTCGCATCGTGACTGATCACTCACCAATCGTCGTCTCGGCGGCGGAGTAGCGTGGCTTCCAACTGACTCTGTTTAAGAAGCCCGTCATGACCCTGTTCGCGTCTGTTAATAACAAAACAGTTCCGCTTCGGCGCCGCTTCTGACGTCATTACACACTCCACCTCCTTCCCTGTGCCTATGACCGAGTTTCGCTGCGCTGTGACCAAGGTCACGCCAGCTGAGCGCGCGGCAATCCCCCTGTTTGTTTCCGCGGCTGTGTTATGCTATCGTTAGCAAACATTCCCCCCAACTCCCGCTTCACCTGTCCTTCAATATTTCCTGCTGCGTTTATCATTTCCTCATCGTGTCCCGCTGTTCCTGATCGTCTGGCTAGCTATTAAAAAACAAAAAAGCTTTCCCTGGTTTCCAACAGTATTTTCGGCCGTTACATTATAAAGCTGAAGAGTTTGTTTGTTTTAACGCGCTAATCTCAGGAACCACTGGTCCGATTTGAAAAATTCTTTCAGTGTTGGATAGTACATTTATCGAGGAAGGCTATAGGCTATATTATATTATCAATAACAGTAGGGATCCTTACTAAAAGTCCAATTTAGAATCAAATGCGTTGGAGGGGGTTAGACGTACACGTACGAAGTGTGTGTTGACAATGCCGCAGGCGCTAGAAGTTTATTTCCTATTGCCTATTAACATTTTTGCCACGCACTAGATGCCTTATCATTCTTAATTTTCCCATACAAGTAAAAAAAACACCTGTGTGTTATTAACAACGAAGCAATCAGTACCCTCATAAGAGTTCAATTAGTATTTAAATACTTTTTATCACTTTATATCACAAACCTAAACTATTGTTTTTTTCCTCTCTCTGTGTTTAATTTGTTTTATTGCCCTTTTTTTCAAGTATATATATTTTACAGACTTGAAACTTCACAGTAATGTTACTTATGTTACGCAGGATGACATTTTCCGAAAATTAGATCCCACCAAAAACATTCTGTAAAAAAATTAGCCAAGTCTCGATGGAGCTGCTTGTTTATCTCTACAAAGTAATGAAATCTAGACAAAGTCATGCCAAGTCTAAGGTTCCTTACTGCGATTTCTTTATTATTATGGTTAATGTTGTGTGACTTGGCCGTTGAACATTCTTTATACGTTAGTGGGTACAAGTCAATTTTGTTTACACGTAATGTTATATCTGTTTGTTAAGCGAGATAATAGCCCATACTGGTATTGGTAATTGGACGATAGTGTCTCATTTTAGGCTGTTGTTGATTGTGCAACACATGCATTCAGCACTGGCAATGCTGACTTCTGCTCTCTTCTTTTTGGAGCGTCAAATCGACCACCGATCTAACATAAAATAGACGTACAGACGGACTTCTATCAATGATTAGAAGTCTGTATGTACTGGAAATAATTTTTTATACTGTTTGTTTCAGGCTCGCCTACACATAAGTATTATTGAAATACGCAGCTTTATCAAGTCTACAATTGACTGGTTACTGATCAACGTTTTCCAAGTGGCAATTTTCCATCATCAATGGGTAGCGGTTCTGGTGACAGATTGGTGCAATTGTGTCATGGGGCACCTGGTTTTGTACCCTTGTGTACCCTTCAACGGCCAAGTCACACAACATTAACTATAATAATAAAGAAATCGCAGTAAGGAACCTTAGACTTGGCACGACTTTGTCTAGATTTCATTACTTTTTTAGAGATAAACAAGCAGCTCCATTGAGACTTGGCTAATTTTTTTACAGAAATTTTTTGGTGGGATTTACCTTATTTTTGTAGAAACGTGGGCATATTTATTTATTTTATTAGATTTTCTTATTTGATAAAGTTTTTTTAAGAGATTTTTTTTATTATTACAAATCTTTCTTTTCTTTTTTTCCCGTTCTGATTCTTGTACAGTAGCAACAGTTTTTCGTATTGCCCTTTCACGTTCATTATTTATTCTTTTAGACGGTTTAATTTCTGAAAGATCGGCGCAGTATTTACGCCTAGTGGCCGCTTAAGTAACTACCAGTAAAATGTAAACTATTTTTTTTGGCCAGCATCGCCAAAGGAACCTCTTAGTATACCCTTCTCATACACTTCAAAAGTGAAGGGAAATATTTTTCCAGCAGCCATAAGCTCAGAAGCTGAGCCGTAGGTAGTGGGTTTCATCATATCGCTCGTGTAGGATTGCGCGCTCGTGTATACGTCACCATCAGCATCACACGTGTACACTTGCATTTCGTCCCAATGTTCAGCAACGTATGCAACTATAGCAGATATGATACTGCAAGTTGAGTCAGTTCTACCATACACCAAGAAAGATATTGAATGGAAGAGACAAGACCCGTCTTTGGGCATACCAACTACTTGGTAGCCACTAAGTTCATCGTCGTATTTTAATATTATCGAAATTTTTTACGATATTATCTTGCGAAATCAAACACACAAATAAACTCACCTGAGCATCAGCGTAATGCTATTAGGGATTTGTGTGAAAAATTTCCCAAAGTTCTCACTTCTGATTTAGGACTTACAAAACTTCTCGAGTATGAAATAAAACTCCATGAGAATGGATACGTTAGAAGTCACCCTTATCGTCTAGCACCTCCCCAGACGAATCTTCTAAGAAAAGAGATACAACAATTATTAGATAAAGGAGTAATTGAACAGTCTACATCTCAGTATGCAAGCCCTGAGTTTTTAGTACCAAAACCCAAAGGTAAACAACGCATGGTAGTTGATTTCCGCCGTGTGAACCAAAAGATTGAAATAGAATCAGTTCCATTACCAGATTTGCATTCAGCCTTTCACTGGTTTTCAAAGGCCAAATTCTTTACTACTATCGATTTAAACTCAGCTTACCACCTTACAAATACCTTTAAAACATGAATCTACACCAATTACAAGTTTCTGTGTACCATGGAATCTCTATCAATTCACTCTAGTGCCCTTTGGTCTTGCAACAGGTGCACAAGTTCTCACACGTTTATTAGACCAAATTTTCCACGATGTCAAATTTAAGTTTGTGTACAATTATTTAGATGATCTTGTCATATACTCTGAGAATTTTGATGACCATCTCCAACACATAAAGGAAGTTTTGTCTCGCCTTGAAAAGGCTGGTCTGATGGTTAATCCGGAAAAGGTTAAGTTTGTGGTACAGGAAATCACATTTTTAGGACATAACATTTCTTCACGTGGAATATCCATTGATCCCGAACGAACGAAAGCTATCAGAGAGTTCCCTCCACCACGAGATGTAAAAGGTGTTGCCTGATTTATTGGTATGATAGAATTATTTGGCAAATTATTCCTAATCTGGCTCAAAAAGCAGTTCCACTTAATAAATTATGCGAGAAAAACACTAAGTTTGAATGGGGTCATGAGCAACAAAAGGCTTTTGAATCATTAAAGCACTATATAATCAGTCCTCGGGTTCTTCGTATGGCTGATTTTTCTAAACCTTTAATTTTACAAACAGATGCATCTGGTTCAGCCATAGGAGCAGTTTTGGCATAAGAATTTGATGGTGTTAGACAGCCGATAGCCTTCGTGTCTGGAACTCTCACTCAACAGGAACAGAAATCATCGATTTATGACTTAGAATGTTTGGCAGTGGTTTTCGGTATTTACAAATTAAGGCCCTATCTAGAACATGTTGAATTTTTACTAAAAACTGATAATCAGGCATTATCATGGCTTCTTGCACATCCCCGGCAGTTAGGAAAAATTGGTCGTTGGGTAATGAGGATTTCATCTCTAAAATTTAAGGTGCAACATATACGAGGATCTCAAAATGTTGTTGCTGATGCTCTTTCACGTATGTTTGATAAGATCCAACCTAAACCCTCATTAGATAAAAACAGATGTAATGTTCTTCTAACAAAAATAATTACAAAAGAAAGAGCAATTATGTAAAATTTTAATATATGTAATGTTCTTCTAACAAAAATAATTACAAAAGAAAGAGCAATTATGTAAAATTTTAATATGTATGATTTTTTTTAAAAAAAAAAGCATGTATCAAAATGTTTCGTTAAATACCTTGTGTGATAGCAGGGCCCTTGCTAAAGAAATATTATATATGAGTCGTATAGTTCCAAAACCTGCCTTCTCCCCAAAAATCACAAAATGAGTTGGTGGTACTGGCACCTTCTGTTTTTGAATTCGCATCCTTTGATGTTGTCATATTATACCAAAAAAAATCTATTCCTATTTTAAACACCATAGCAAATCTAAGTTTTTTTTCCAAAAACTGCCTTCTCCTTTCTAAATTAGTTCCAATACATGCTTACTTCAATTTATTCCAAATGCTGCATTAACCTCATTTTTAGAAGTCTGCCATATCTATTTCTGTTCCAAAACATGCCTATTTAAAGATTATTATTATGAAACTACCAATGGTTCAGAACAATTGTATTTTTAATAATTTTTCTTTTCTAGGCTGTACATTCTGGCTGTATTCGAATTTATCACATTCATTTGTTGCAGAAAAGAAATAGTGTGTTCCTGTGCTCCTGAGTTATATCTGAAAGAAGTTTGTGCTGTGATGTAGATTAAATAGTGTTTTTCTTCATAAATCTCACATAATGGACACACATTCTGAACTAGATGTTTCTGTCATCAAAACTACAGAACGGGGGAGGAAGAGAACAAGAGATCCTGATCATCCCTGATGGTTTTCTCTGAGTGCTTCTATTTTATTTTTATTAAATGGAATTTTAAAAAAATCATTATTCAGTCAAATAATAATATATACCCTGAGAAATCTGAGAAACACTAACTGGGAGAACAAACTACCTTCTCCTTGGAGTCTAGCTATGTCATCCCTCTATTGCGATCGTTAGTGAGAATCCTGCATCCCGCATGAAAGAAAGAAATATTATTTACCTGCAAGCAATACGTGGTGTCATCAGCAGAACTACTTACAACAAGTACCTTTGCATGAGATAACTTAACTCTCGCTTAAGAAATATTTAAAAAAATTATATTTAAGTAATGGTTCCAATTGGAAAACTGTCTGTTTGTATCTAACATTTAGTCACAGTAACTAATATGAATCCTGATTCGGTGTCTGTCGCTGTATCGAAAGGACACAGGTGTAAGTTTTGCAGCAAAGAATTTATCTTGAGAAACAATGGAAGACAACACCAGAAGAATGACTGTGTTAAAAATCCACTACGCAATATGATAAGTTGCGTTCGATGTAACAAGTCGTTTACGCGGGGAGAGAGCTTAAAAAGACAAGACAGAAATTGTAACGTTAAGCCTGCGTACAAGCCAGAGTACAACGATGGATCTACTAGACTAAGGAATAGTGATCTGCATTACGACAATAATTTTCCTTGTCTTGAGAGAGATTATGTTCGTGGCTCTTCCGATCTCGACGAAAACCTTAAATTGAAGGTCGATGATGATTTATGGAAGAATGAAGACAATGGAAGAATCCTTAACGTGAAAAGTGAGAATACATTCCAGCCGAATTCAAGTAGATCTTTCTTACTTTGTAAAAATGATGATGGACTCCTAAAAAGGAAGCATGAAGACGATAATGGCACTTCGACATCATCGATATCGAATTCATATGGTAATCTGGGTGAAGAGGATGCCTTCTACAGTGATTGTTACAGTGACTCTGAGGCTGTTGACAAAAGCATAGACTGTGATGAAGCACCTAAAGCTGACAAGATCGAAGAATGTAACGGTGTCCTGAGACCGAAACGATGGAAACGACGTGTTATAATAATAAAATCTGATAACGCTTATTATGATCACTGGGACGATTGTGATATTAAAAGTATTTATAATAAACAAGCAAGTGAGATGGTAGTAGAAGAGATTGGTTACACATCGTGGAAAGATCCAAACTTATTGGTTGACCGGCTAAGACTTCTACATGGCTCACTTTGTGCAGGAAACTATTCGTGCATAAAAGAAATATCCTTCATACTCGAAGAACTGAGGAAAGCTGGCTACATACAATAATGGCTTATTTTACTTCTATTTGTATAATCTTAAGAAATAAATTAAATATTAAAAGTAAAAATTAAATGTTTTTATTTCTTGCATTCTGATTTCTAACTAAGACTTAGTTCTCGTAACTTGTGTTACCAAATGTGCTGCCTATTTGATGGTGCTTCCAAAATGTGCTTCCTTTTTGTTGATGGTGCTTCCAAATGTGCTGCCTTTATTGATTGTGCTTCCCAAATGTGCTGCCTTTTTGATGGTGCTTCCAAAATGTGCTTCCTTTTTGTTGATGGTGCTTCCAAATGTGCTGCCTTTTTGATGGTGCTTCCAAAATGTGCTTCCTTTTTTGATGGTGCTTCCAAATGTGCTGCCTTTACGTTGATGGTGCTTCCAAAATGTGCTTCCTTTTTGTTGATGGTGCTTCCAAATGTGCTGCCTTTTTGTTGATGGTGCTTCCAAATGTGCTGCCTTTTTTGATTGTGCTTCCAAAATGTACTGCCTTTACGTTGATGGTGCTTCCAAAATGTGCTTCCTTTTTGTTGATGGTGTTTACAAATGTGCTGACTTTTTTGATTGTGCTGCCTTTTCGTTGATGGTGCTTCCGTTTTGTTGATTGCGCGTAGTAAAATATGTAGTGACTGAATATTTACTAGTTAAAAACCTCTTGGTGTTACTAAAATATTTTTCAAGGTCGCTTGGTCCTTTAGTATGTATAAAAATTTCATGATGGTCTAAATGACTGTAATTATCTAAAGACGAAGAAGGTCCTGCGGTCCTGAAATGACTAGCCTATACTTCTGATATTGTCATGACTCGGTCTCATGGTCCACAGAAAAAATTGGCCTGTATGTGTGGCTTTGTACATGAACGATTTATAGGTTATTTAGATTATCGAATAATTAGACTTTCATGTAAGGCATAGCGGTACTGTATTTAATTCGTTGGTCAGGTATATTGTCTTGAGTTGTTTTTCGTAGAGTGAATGATTAATAAATTCCACGAAAGGTAATGGAAAATAAAATATATTTAATATTTAGTTACACCAGTCACTGGTCAAGCAGTGCGTTCATTACTTCTGGAACTATTAAGCAAAGTATAATGTTATTTATATCAATTTTCTCTTTATTATGTATTTCAGAGTATATTGTACTCTATGTAACTTGGATGTCCAGGTCCGATCTCAAGACACAATGCTAGCATGCTTAGGGCTTGGATGGTTGATCACCGTGTTGGAATGTTGGAGGTCGCCAGCAAGGCGGGGGACAACAACGGAAGCAACGGTACATGTGACTGGACTGGAGGGTGGTCCTAGCGGAACAAATTGAGGACAACACCCTAGACACAGCAGTCAACACATAGTCGTGTGGGTATAGTGCTGCTGCTACAAATTCAAGCAAATCCCGTTCGATCCGTCTGCAAAGTACGCGGAAGTAACGCCGGATTCCGCCGTGTGCACGTCACCCAGGATGGTTACTTCCAACTAGAGGTCTGCAACTTCGGTCATCACTGGACCAGTGATTGTGACGAGGAGGCTCCGGACATAATCGAGACATCCTGCAAAAAGGTAGATTGTGTCGTCTATTATCTAAGACCTGACAGTACATTACCGGCTTAGTCTCGTCTCGACCACCATGACGAAATGTGTAAACCTCCAAGGCTTCTCTAGTCAGTATGGATTTATTATCAAGGAACTTAGCATTGCAGATGAAGAAGGAAATGTAATAACACACTATGTGTGGTAATTATTTTTAGCCGAAGTGATAATTTAATAAAACACGTAAAAATTAACTTTAAGGTTTTTTTCTAATGTGTCAACAAATCAATGATAGGATAGATTTGTATGTAGAACTAGAAGTATACCACATCTCTTGAAGAACACTACATGGTATATATTGAAAGACTCTTGGGCTCAAGAAACTATACTATAGGTGGAAAGGATGATGTGGTTCCTAAGATTAAATGAAAAGAACTTTGTTGATTTTTTTTTCTGTATACTACGATGATTTAATTGTGTTTGGGATGATGGGATGAAGGATTAAATAATAAAACTGGACACACAGGCTTTTAAAGAAAACGAGAATGTAACTAACCATGTCTACAAAACAATAGAGAATAATGTGAAGCTCACAAGATCATAGATTGTGGTAAATCTCTGACAACTGAAATGCGGAAACGACATCATAAAATGAGTGATATTGTAGCACCTCATGATAATATTGATGACAGCTACGATGATGATGATGATGATAACTTTGCGTCTGTGATAGTGACACGGATGCGTGGATTTTAAGACTAATAATAACAAATATGTAAAGAAGATGGAAGCCGTAGCACATGAGACCAATTGTTCATCGAGAGACAATCCAAATGATTGAAGAATAGGTTAAAACTTCTACTTGGTTCGCGAAATGCTGAAATTTATACGTCCTCAATGAAACATGAACTAAGAAATGCGAGGTTTATATAATAAAACCTACTTTTTTTGATCTGATGTGTATTAATGGGAATAAATATACAATTTAATATGAGTTTTATTAAATATCTTTCTTACATATGTACTTTCAAGCTCTTGGCGTCTACAGTGTGCATAAAGTATATAAAATATTTACGTACCTGGTTCTTCGTTTACCATGTATATTTTGCATTTTAAAATATGAATTTATTAAAGAAAAATGACTGATTTGTTGTGTGTTAGAAACCATAAGTCCGTATATAACTGGTGTGATTTATAATACTGTGAAATTTTGAGGATAGTATGACCAATAGGATGTTAATATGATGATGTGACATTGGCTTGCTATTTCGCTTGAATGAAATTTAAATGTTAACTTTGTGATGAAATCTGCAGGTGCGTGCATTGCATGTCCATTTCATATGTCGAATTTGCTTCCAAATATGCTGCCTTTTTCGTTGAGTGGGCTTCTATTTTTAAAGTAGTTTTGACTCGAGTATTATTGTTGATGGTTCTTGATTTGACTAGCGTATTATTCCATCCTGTGCATGTATATAAGCGAGTCCTTGACAGCAGGATGCTCAGTTTGTTACTGACGTTATCGGTGTAAGGATCACCTAGTTTGTTTCTTCTGGTGCATAAGTCGCGTAATTACCTGTTCTTGTGAAATCGATGGCATCTTTACCGACTTTAATGTCGAACTTGATGGAGGATGTACCATCGTCTATAGAAACTCTAACGTCAGCGCCGACGATGTTAGAGCAGATCCCGACGGCAACGCCTCTGACAACACTGGAGGAGACTTCAACAGTCGTGGTACCACCAGCAGAAGAGAATTTAATGCCGGTGGTGCTGGCTTCACAGGAAAACACGACGAACTTCGTTTCAGCCTCGATGGAGACTTCAATGGCTGGTGATTCAACAACTAACGGACATCGGTGTTGTTACTGTGACAAGATTTTCACAAACAACAGCAATGCTCGACGACACGAAAAGAGAGAATGTGTCAAGAACCTTTATCGTAAAATGATTGTTTGTGAGAAATGCCATAAGCAGTTTGCCAGAAAAGATAATATGAAAACGCACATGAAGACATGCAAAGGTCCTGCTGTTCGGCAGAAAGTAAAGGTTTCTATTCAACAACGATGCATTGATGTTCATAAGAGTATGCCTGGAGATGGCGCAACTGCGGCAACGTCAGTATCTGGATCGGGTCTGAAAGGCTTGTCTTCATCAGCAAGGTATCCTTGCAGCTACTGCGATATGTCGTTCACTTTTTCTCATGTAGCACGAAGACATGAGAGGAGTAAATGCAAGAAGAATCCATCTCGCATAAAGTTCCGCTCTGATGAGTGTCATGAATGGTTTACACGTATTGATAGTTTGCGACGGCATGTGAAAAAATGCAACGGTAAAGTCCGTGTGTCTACTGAAGAACTACCTGTAGAAATTTCGACTCCTCGCTTTAGATTGGAGACTCGTAAGCGTACAAGCAAGAAAACCAATGTGCAGCAACCGATTGCTATAACGTCTGGACATGAAAATAAACCTAATACTGTGCTCGGTGCATTACAAGTGAATGATAATGGGTTATACTTGGCGCAGTCTGCATTTCGTGGAACGTTGAAAGACTACTATTATCTAAATACATTCGGTGAGTTGAAGGACATTTGCACTTTTCTTGATGATATCAGAGAGGACATAATCAATCAGCTTACTGATGATGTAGCAACAAACGGTCCATCAAAATATAACTTGTGGTTGGACTGTATATATGGAAAGCCGTATCCATTCGAAGACGAAGTGAGGAAGTGTGCATTCAAGACATCGGCTGCAGTAATTTACAATTCTGACGATGTGAAGCAAACTGTTAAAAACGGTATCCAGAAACTCTGTCAAGAAGAGGAGGACTATGTCTGTAAAGGTTCTGGTTGGACTCTATCTAGTATAAACCGATTGGAGCTGAGAATTAGTCATTTCACACCGATGCGGAACTAAGTGATTGATTATAAATTTGCTAGCTTTCGTAAGTGATCGATCCTGTAGTAGAATAGAAATTATGTAATAAATATTATGTTTGTAAAAGAACTTGCGGTGTTTAATTCCTGGAACCTGCCACTATTATGTTGAATTGTTGTTATATTTAATTTTTTTTGCATCATCCTAAATCGAACCAAGGACCTTAGTCGATCTAATTAATCAGTATATTGATTGTATTTTATTAACTTAATTTTGAACTTTTTCACGAGTTATAGCTAAATAATTACGAATTTCCAAGACGGCGGACATGATGGTTTATAGGATTTAAAGTCTCTTTAAGAATGTTGAACATGGTTTATTGAAATTATTATTTTTTTACATAAAATTAAACTATATTGAATCGATCAAGTATCGAACCAGGGACAGCAACTGACCGAATCAATATGTAAATTGATGAGTGGTTTATTTAATGAATTTTGGAATTTTTCCCGAATTTCTAGCTAAATAATTACACAATTCCAAGATGGCGGCCAAATGACAAGATGGCGGGTGACACATCAATAATAAATGATTACTGCACTCTAGCGGGTGAGAATTCAACTAACATGGCGTCAGCGCACTCTAGCAGACGATAACAAGATGATGGCTTCCAGCAGACGAAGACAAGATGGCGGACATGACATCATACTAGTTGACCTTGTTATTGGTGGTGGTAGGTTAGTCTGTAGGTGACTTCCGTGGAGGAAGGATCGGTCGCCAATTTTTTTTTGGCCCTCACCGGGTTCGAACCGAGGACTCCGAGCTCCGTGTCGTAAATGTATGTTTTTTTTAAATATTTTTAATTAAAATTTTATTAATTGAATTTTAAATTTTTTTTTATTAAAATCGGATAATAAATTTAAAGATGGCGACCGTAACGGAAATTGCAACGGTGACGTCATCATCCATGATGACGTCAGAGGCTTATCTGAGGCTGTAGACATGGATGCTTAAGCCTACATATGGACATTTCTAGCTGCTGGTATTTTTAAGGAATAAAACGGGAAATTTTCCCTCGAAACAGAAATTTTTCTCTCGAAACGGGAATTTTTCCCTCGAAAACGGGAATTTTTGAGTCATTTTGAGTCATTTTTAAGGAATTTTAGGGAATTTTTGAGTCCAAGATGGTCGCCGATGATGTCATCCAAGATTCCCGCCGGATCCTGCGCCTGTCCCAGAAACGGCTATATCCTACTACTGTAACGGGACATTTTTTCGTGCGTACATGGCTGATGAACGTAACGGGACAATTTTTCGTGTGTGCATGGTCGAAGGAAGTGACATAATCCAACATGGCTGATGAAGCGAAGCCTTAAGGTAGCTGCCGCGGATCCCCGATCCCCAGCCCCCAGCCCCTGTCCTCATATGAACTATACTTATCTACTAGTAACTTTTTTAATATTGATTACGATGTACTAGAAGAGGAGGATAGAAACAGAAGGTAACCGACAATGCTGCACAAGACATAGAATATCTTAGTCAGTGTGTGAAAGAGAGAAAAAAAGTTTGTACTTCAAATGAAAAAAAAATTAAAGTGATAAGTGTAGTCCCGCATAGTTGGACAATCAGGAAAACAGTAGAGGAACTGGGTGTAAGTGAATACCTAGTAAAAAAACCAGAACACTTTTTGAGAAACATGGCATCATCCCTGAAGTAAATTTGCAAAAAATAGAAAGGAAAACTAGTCAAGAAATTAAATACCTCGTTGTGAAGTTCTATGAAAGTGAAGATGTAAGTAGGATGTGTCCTGGGATGAAAGAAACCAAATCAGTACATATTGAAAATGGAATGAAAGAATTAAAGCAGAAAAGAATGATACTTTGTAGTTTAAAAGAGCTGTACCAACAATTCAAACAGGAGCACCCATTGGCAAAAGTAGGTTTTTATAGCTTCTGTGCCCTTAGGCCTCAGTGGTGTATTCTAGCTGGTGCTAGTGGATCACACACAGTATGTGTTTGCTGCATACATCAGAATGTGAAACAGCTCTAGGCCTTTCCGATTGTAAATCTCTGCTTTCTACAATAGTGCGCAACATCAATGAAGAAAATTGCATGATTGGTCAGTGCTCACAATGTCCTGGTGTTGATGCACTGGACTTCAATGAACTGTGCCATGAAAGTATAGATGATGATGAAAATACAATATTTTATCGACAGTGGGTTGCTACTGATCGATGTAAGTTGGTCACCATTTTGGAACCATTCTCTGAATTCAAAGAAAATTTTACTATGAAGTTAACTGATTTAAATGTCATCATTTTATTGCCAAGAATCAATCACAGTTTCTCAAGGACACAAAACGGAATTTGCCAGAAAATGAATGTGTTGTCATTGCGGATTTCTCTGAAAATTACACATTCGTGTTGCAAGATGAAATTCAAAGTTACCGCTGGGCCAATGTCCAAGCCACTGTCCACACAGTTTATTTCAAGAAGGAATCAGGAGAAGACACATGCCACAGGAGCCTATGTGTAATAAGTGATTGCATGGAGCAAACAACCACTGCTGTCTATGCATTTCAGAAGCAACTGGTACTCTTTATAAAATCATTTATTTCTAAGCTGAAGAAGATCTTGTACTTTTCTGATGGATGTGCAGGTCACTATAAAAATAGAAAAAACTTTTCTAACCTCTGTAAACATTACTATGATTTTGGTGTGCATGTGGAATGGCATTTTTTTGCCACCAGCCATGGAAAAGGCCCAAGTGACGGGATAGGCGGAACAGTAAAGAGGCTTGTAACAAAGGCGAGTCTACAACGGCCAACTGAGGGCCACATAAACACACACAAAACAATGTTTGATTTTTGTGTTCAGAATATTAAAGGCATAGACATTGTACTGGTTACTGCAGAAGATGTACAAAAAGAGCATGAAACTCGTTAAAAACACCGCTTTGAAGAAGCAAAAACATTTGATGGAACTAGAGATCATCATTGCTACATCCCATTGGATAGATCAACTCTTCGCGTCAGTAAGATTTCTGCATCTGTTTTTTCGAAACACATTGAATTCAAGACTGACATAACTTCACAATTATCGAGTTTCAAGGACATAAACGAAAATGGATATGTTGAATGCGTGTATGACAAAAAGTGGTTTATCGGAAAAGTTACTAATGTGTCCGAAGCAAATGATGATGCGAAAGTAATGTTCTTCAAACCTGCTGGACCCACAACATTCAGCAAGACAAACCATGATGTTGTTTGGGTGAAGAGTGCTAATATCATTGACATTGTCACCACTAGTCTTCACCATGGCCACAGGGAGAACATACAACATTTCTCAAGAGAAAAGTACAGAACTTTGTCATAAGTTAAACTCGTTTTTTAAAATACAGTGAAAGCTGCGGAAAGTTCGTAGGCTGCGGCATGTTGTCAACACATTTGTTTCTGCTAAACTGCAAACAGACTTGGCCTTAACAATGTTTATATCGTGTGACAATTAATGTAAGGTAAACTATTTTACAAAACTCTCTCATTTTATCATTTTAGTGTTTTAAAGACAGAGTTAAAATATTTATTAGTAAGATATTGCTTTCACAAATAGTCATATTTACAGTTAAATTTTCCATTTAATGCAACAATTCAGGCCACATTTCTGTACAAATTTGGGAGCTTGTAGCTAAGTAATATCAAAATGAAACTTGCAGATTGTGTTAAGTACCAGTAGGGGTATGCCATCCCAAAGTGTGTAATTTATGGCAGGTTAACAGTTATTTGACCTTGAAATTCCGATATATTTTTTTTAATGTTGCAACTTTAACATAAAAAAAGCAAGAAAAGCTTACAATCCAGTCTTTGCTTCTCCATGGATGTGACCCCTATTAGTCATAGTTCTTGAAGAAAAATTGCCAGTCAGCGGTTCATAGCCCTTCACCATCGGTATGATCTTGAATTTGGTCATTTTGCTCATTTTAAATGCTTGTTTACATGTATATACCTTAAACGATACCTTAGAATACCTTCTTTCAACCAGTCAAAACCAGAATGTTCTAATTGTAATAAACACATACAGCATTAATTTTTCGAAACCCTAAAATACACACATTTTCATACGTTTTCGTGTAGAAAAATTAGCCTAATTTTAATATAGCTGCCAATAAAAAATTTTAAAAATTTGTTTTGTACTGTTCAATAGTTGGTACATCTATGGTATAAATATAAAAATTAAATAAAATAGCCGTGCCACCCCACTTAGGTGATTTCACATGGAATGACCCTTTTATCAATTGCATTATCAACTGAACTTATGAAGTACGAGATAACAGTTATTGTTTTATTTATTTTTTTATAACTACATTGATGGCCGCTATATATTGAAATATTTTTTTGAAAATAATGGTAAAGTCTTCAAAATATTTTTGCCACCATAGGTAATAAAATTTAAGGTATTTTTTTTGGGTTATCCTTTTAAAGAATTTTTTTTATATTTACCATTTTTAGACAAACTGACACCAATACTTTCTATAAATGACAGTGTTTAACCCGGAAAAGGGGGGGGGGGCTGATATCGCCACAGCGCGATAAAAAATATAAAAACAACTTGGTAAATATTAATTTAACTTAGTGATAAAACATTTAATATTAAAAATTTTCTTGTGTTCAAATTATCTTCGCCTTAGCGTACGGCTTAAAGCCATGTTGTTTTCATTAATAATTAATAAATAAAATTTATTTTTAATAACGATACCACGTTTGTCTTTGTTTCACCCCGTATCTCGGTGATACAGTTTATAATTCCAACTGAACTAGCATGATATAGCACAAAATTATTTGGGACCAATATCGCATTAAGCTACTCTGTGAAATATTCAGGATGCACTTAAAGGGCTGAAGTAATGACACTACCACGCACTTTCATTGTATTACGAAACACTTTCTCAAGTGAAATCTGACACGGCTAGTTTGATTATTGTTAAGCTCGCGGCCGGATGGAACTTCCACAGTAAAACCACAGAGGGAACAATTGCGAGATGAACACGGGGCCACACTTTAGTTTGGGCGCTCGTTAAGGGTGTGCGTTAGCTGTTGAGGGCGGCTACTGATGAGGTGCTTAGAACCACCAGGAGACACGTCAATCTCAGCTGATACGTATAGACATTTGGATAAACACATATTTTATGTAATTGAAGTTAATATAAAGTGAGATATGTATGTAATGCTTGCCAAATCTATGATTGTCAAATGCAAATCCTAATTTATTGAAGTTTAAGAATGTATCTGTAAGTAGCATCATTTTGCATACTCAAAATATCTCCATAATATTATCATCTTATTTTTGTCTGGATTATTTGAACCTAATTAATATACAATGACATGCTCGCTTGTGAAACCAAGCAAACTATATTTATAATTGTTTTAATGTGAAGGGAAAAAAAATATTAGTTATATTAATATTAACAACACTAATATAAAAATATCTTGCATACCATACAAAAATTGTTCTAGCACAAGTTTGAAATATTGCAGTGCTTAATGTGTTGTATTGTCTTCTGTGATTCACTGTACCTAACATACACAGATATAAGCACTGAAATTTGTGTGAACGGCTGTTGTTTTCAAAATGACCATGCAATTATAAAATTATAATGAATTACATTACATCACATAACGTACATTGCATGCTTCCACTGACACTAGACATACAGCCGGTGAACAAAATAAAAGATGTTCTAAACCTGTAATATTTACAATGACAATATGAAATTGGAAGCCATGTTTTTTTTAGCCAAACATCATAAACATCATTTAATTATGATAGAGAATGAAGGTGATGATATAAGATATCATGAGGCGATTAAACGGAATTAAATGCTAACAAAATTAAATAGTTGACAGTTGGCTGGGATGTTGTAAACAATGGGAATAATTAAAGAGTTCAAATTCAAAAGGAATTGAGTGAAAACCCCAGATCTTCACGATATTTATATCAAAATATCCTATGCGCCATGCCTAGTGCCTAGCCATATTTTAAATAACTATTGCCAAACCTTAATTGCTATTGTATTTCATTTAGAAGATCAGGCATGGTTTATATGTTATATTGATGGATTAATCATGACCATTTGAGCTTTAGCACTTAGTCCCTCTTAAATTTAAAAGGATACGAAAAATTTATGTTATGTTGTTTATATTAAACAAAGTTAAAGTGTAGCAAAAAAAGTGCAAACAACTCAACCTGATTTAAAACATCCTTAAATCCTAAAGCGTCCCCCTTTTTTTTTTTACTTATATAAAACATTGAAGTTATATATGTATATGTGTGTGTGTTCATTTTTCTGCACTACTAAAAGAAATACATTTTGTAGCAATCAAGTTTCTGCATGTACTTTTCAGCTGCAGTGACATGGGTGAATAACATGATAAGTTTAACATACTTAATGAACATATACTGTGAAATAAGTTTTAAAAGTATTTTTAAAATTCATCTAATTATTAAGTTATAAAATTGTAAGCTTAATATCTGGAATGTTATATGAATTAATTATAAAGTTATATAAAACATAATTATGATGTAAACATTGGAATATTTTTGAGAAAAATGTGGTGTTTTGAGTAAGGAACACGTAAAGTTAGTCATTTTATCATAGAAATAGGGTAATAGTTTTGCTCAATACAGGGTGTCCACAAATGATTGGAGCAATTTCATGATGTTGCTGTGGGTGCATTTGTCAACATATCGCGATGAAACTTGGTGGTCATCTGTAGAAACTCAACAAGTTTTATTCTGTGTTGCAGATTCCCGCCTTCCTCGGCACATAGAACAGCATTAGAGAGATGGAGGCAAACGACAATAAAGCATACGCCGTCCTTGAATTTCATGCAAGTCGTTCAGTCAAAACAGTTCAACGACGATTCAGGACGAAGTTCAATGCAGAACCACTGTCTGCGAATTCCATACGGCGATGGTACGAACACTTCAAAGCTACAGGATGTCTTTGTAAGGGAAAGTCAACGGGTCGTCCACCAGTGGCTGATCAAACAGTTGAGCGTGTGCAGGCTAGTTTTCTGCATAGCCCTAAAAAGTCTACGCGGAAAGCTAGCAGAGAATTGGATATTCCACGATCAACTGTATGGAAGATCCTAAGGAAACGTTTGAAGCAGACGCCATACCGCATGCAGTTGCTGCAAGCGCTAAAACCTGCGGACAAAGCCATCCGGCTTCAGTGGTGCACTCGATTGCAAGAACTGATGGAGGAGCAGGATGACTTTTGCGATCGACTTGTGTTTAGTGATGAAGCATCATTTTCCCTTAGTGGCACAGTGAACAGACACAATGTGCGTATCTGGGGAACAGAGAATCCCCATGCCATCATTGAGCATATTTGGGACGCCCCAAAACTCATTTTCTGCGCCATCTCCAGATCGAATATTTATGGGCTCTTCTTCTTCTGTGAAAAAAACAATAACAGGACACATTTCTCTGGGCATGTTAGAACAGTGGCTCATGCCTCAACTTGAGACAGACAGTGACGACTTTATCTACCAATTGGATGGAGCTCCACCCCACTTCCATCGCAATGTCCGCGAATTTCTGAATCACAGATTGCCAAACAGATGGATAGGCCGTGGTGAGATTGATTATCAATTCCTTGCATGGCCTCCGCACTCCCCAGATCTAACCCCGTGTGATATTTTTGTGTGGGGCTGTGTGAAAGATCTGGTGTTTGTGCCTACTTTACCGGTTGATTTAGCGGATATGAGAGCTCGCATCAGGAATGCTTTTGATCGCATTGACACGGACATGCTTCATTATGTTTGGGAAGAGCTTGATTTTAGGGTTGATGTGTGCAGGATCGCAAAGGGTCAACATATTGAACACTTGTAAAGTCCCAATAAAACTTGTTGAGTTTGTGCACATGATCACCAAGTTTCATCCCGATGTATTGATAAATGCATCCACAGCAACCTCATGAAATCCTTCCAACAGCAAGAAAGCTTTCCGTGTGGAAATTCCTGTTCTCTCGGGTGACCGCAGCCAGTCCCGCTAGAACAATAGCCAGAACAATAGCCAGAACAGCCAGAACAGTGACCTACTTCCAACTCAGCGGGATTCTCGTGACGGCACGGGGTCTAGCAAAAACTTGCCACCTGTGGACAATGACGGCTTTACAGTGATGCAACATAGGCGCAAGGCTAACGGGAACACCGTCGGTAAACAAGATCACGACCGGAAGAAAACGCCGTCACAAGTGGGGATAAGGAATGTGTCTACACTTAAAACTGTATCTAAACCAACATTCAGAAGAACAAAAGCATTATTTGTTACAAGGTTTGATCCATCTGTGAATGAACAGGAAATTACCGATTACATTCCCAATGAACTGAATCTATCCCAAGTGAAGGTAACCAAACTAAGAACAAAATTTAATTCCTATGCATCCCTTAATATTTCTGTTTTGGAGGAAGACTTTTTAAGGATCAATAATATCATTTTTTGGCCAAGTGGGTGCTTAATTAGCCCTTTATACGGGAAGTTGCACCCAGATCAAATAATTAACGTCTCTGAATCAGCGAATCCGACTGAAGTCAGTAAATCCAGCCCACAACCCTTAATTGCGTTTGTGCCTGCATCCACATCTACCTTATCTACATCAGCTTCTAATTCATACCGGGTGTCTGGAGGAACACCTCTACCTTAATATTTCTCCTGCATTCAGTTTCTAAGGAGTGTGTCATTTTTGTATCAAAATGTCAGAGGACTAAGAACCAAATGAACAGTCTTTTCTGACAACCTTCTTACTTCTGATTATAATATAATTTGTTAAACTGAAATCTGGTTCCACGAAACGAGTATAAATTCACATTATTTCTCGGACAAATATATTATGTATATTTAGAAAGGAAAGAGATTCTCTACTGACATTGAAAAAACGTGGTGGTAGTGTTCTAATAGCGGTAAATAAACTTAAATTTGCTTCAGTTGAGCTAATTAATAGGGTAAAACCGGGTGTGATGGCGCACCGGGGGAGACGGCGCAGTGGCTGTAGTTGGCACGGTGCCCGCTAGATCGCAGCTCTAGGTACCTTGGATTGTTCTTGCGTAACGCAGTTGTAATGTGCGCTTGTTTAAGCTGCGGCAGACTGTTCGATTTCGTTGAAATCTAAGGATTTTCTTAGTGAGTACTTAGTTTTAGCGTTGAATTTTCGTGTCATGTGAGATTAAAATCATAATTGATGAAATGGTTTTAATATTTGTTCTTAAACGCAACAACGTATATGTTCATTTATACCTCAGTGGATAGTTATGTACGTTTTCAGACATATTGGTTTCCTGGTTCTCTAAGTGCCTCACTGCGCCATCTCACCTTGAGTTTTGGTACAGATGGCTCACTCAGTTTGCGGGTGAGATGGTGCATATTGTATTAAACCATGAAAATTTTCTTTTTGTTTATTTGAGCACGCATGCTTTGTTGTTTGACGAGTTGACCATTCATCGTAAAATTGGCTTAAATATTATACATATATTCGTATATTGTATGTAAAAAAACTCATAAAAATATATTCGAATGTTTAATTGTTACATGTTTAGCATGAAAAATTCTTGTAAATAAATTTTCTCAGATAAAAAAGTGGCATAAAGTTGTGATAGTCAACATTTAAGAAAGTGTATATTAAAACCAAAGTTTTCGTGTTCACGCCATTCTTTAGTTAAAATTTTAGAGAGTAGTGTGCACATTCATGTGCTGTAGTTTTTAACAAAATGGCATATTTGTTCTTTCAGGAATGAAATGGGCAGAATATACATAAGAAAAGTTGGAACACATTCTAGAGGGCAGTGGTCAGAAGAAAATCTCTGCGAAGCAGTGGCTCGTATCAAGGCTGGAGACATTAGAATAAGAGAAGCGGCGAGGTACTACAACATCCCAGAGAGCACTTTACGTCGAAGAAAAAGTTCTGGTAACGTAAAAAAACTTTCTCTCGGTCCACAAGCTAGTTTGGGAGCTGAAAATGAAAGGCGTTTGGTATCACACATTAAACGACTTGCCTCATTGGGTTTTGGACCTACCCAACGTACAGTCCGTCAGTTAGCATTTAACTTTGCTGAAAGGCTTAACGTTAACCACCGTTTCAACAAGGTAAAAGCAGAAGCTGGTTATGATTGGTTCCAATCATTTATGGAGCGAAACCCAGACATCAGTTTAAGGCAATCACAGGGCTTGTCTGTAGCACGGGCGCACGGGTTGTGCCGGGAGGAAGTTGACGAGTATTTTGCATTGTTGGAGGAAATAACGATAACGCACAGTTTATTTGACAAGCCAGGTAACATCTTCAACGTAGATGAATCAGGCATTCAACTGATCAATAAACCGGGCAAAGTTTTGGCTGCTAAAGGTTCAAAAGATGTTTTTAGTCTGACGTCTGGTGAGAAGGGGGAGACTATCACAGTGGTTGCTTGCGTTAATGCAGAAGGTAGGTTTTTGCCGCCTACAATCATTGTCAAAGGGGTTTACAAGAAGAGAGAATTTAGTGATGGGCTTCCTCCAGGTTCAGAGGTTTATATGAATTCAAAAAAAGCCTATATGAATTCGGAGTTGTTCTTGAAATGGTTCAGAGAAATGTTTTGTTCCAAGAAACCTCCTGGCACTAATTTGTTGATTTTGGATGGGCATGCCTCACACTGTAATTCAGTAGAACTGTTAGAGCTGGCTGATGAAAATAATGTAGTGTTGCTATGTCTGCCAAGTCATACTACACATGCCTTGCAGCCACTTGACAGGTCTTTTTTTGGCCCACTTAAAAAATATTATAACCGAGAAACACAGGCTGCTATGAAGTCAAAAGGTAAAGAGGGTCTCACCAAATCAAGAGTAGGCCATTTACTAGGAACAGCATGGAAAAAAGCAGCATCGGTAGAAAATGCAGTTAGTGGATTTAAGGCATGTGGCATATATCCATTTAACCCAAATGCAATACCAGACTACATGTTTTCCATTTCAGATGCTGCTCAAAATGTAGAGCTTCCCAAGACAAATCTGCCTGATTCCCTTCCTACGACTTCGACTCAATTAACATCAGACAATGTTGCGCCAGCTCAGCCAGGCCCCTCTTCTCTTCCATGTGTCTCATGCCCTCTTTCAAAATGTGACAAAGCTTTAAGTAACCACTCTACACCCACTAAAATTTTGAATGATATCAGTCCATTACCCCAGATGGTAAAGCCAAAACAAATTAGAAGAAAACAATCTGCTGTGGAGCTCACCGCTCGGAAAAACATTGAAAAGAAGAAGAAGGCAACAAGACAGAAAATGAAGAATGAAACTGTGGATCAAAAAAGAAAAAAATCAGTGAACCGTAAGAGTATTCCTAAACCAAGAGACAATGTTCCTACCTACAGCGACGAATCAAGCGAAGTTGATGATCCTGTTTCAGATGATACAAATCGTTGTGCGGAGTGTTGGGAAAACTATTTTGTTACTCAAAAAAATGTAGACTGGATCAAATGCTGTAAGTGCGGGAATTGGTTGCATGAAACATGCTCAGTTTACAAAAATTTGTGCAACGATTGTGGAAGGGCTTCGGCAAGGAAGACAAATCTCAAGAAACAGAAGTAGATAGATAAGAATTCTGTGCTTCAATTTCAAAAGAAGTGATAACTTCAAAACGAACTGATCACTTATTTTTTTGAATTCAATATCTTTAATTTTACATAAATGAATGCCTGAGAATAAGTTTAAAGGTATATAAGGAATATATTCTTTCAAAATTATTAGCATAGGTCTACTTAACTACCACTACAAATTATAGGAAACTTGACTTGCATGTTATGTCATTTTAAAGTGGATAATTTTTGCAGCATTAATAATGTTAGTAAGTGTTGTTAAGGGATGTGTTTTAAATAGTACTTTGTCTACATAAAATTATTTGGATACTTTTGTTACTACTTTTAATGTCTGCGCCATCTGTCCCGCACTGCGTCAACTGTCCCATACTCCTGCGCCATCTCACCTTGATGTTCAAGGAGAGATGGCGCAAAGCAACACTTAGAAAAATGGGGCCATTTTTATAAAAAAAAATATATTTTATTAGTATCGAGGTTTTGAAGCAAAAATTAAGAGTTAGAGTTAATATATATCCATTAACATACAGTGTATTATCAAAAATAAAATTTCTATAGCATTTACTACGAAATGTGCGCCAACTAACCCTGTTTTACCCTACACTTGATTATCCTGGTGTGGAAGCCTTATGGATTAGAATTAAAAGTAATTCTTCTAAACAAGTTATTATTCGTACTATCTACTTACCGCCTAACACATCGTTAACTACGTATTTATCGTATTTTGAAGACAAACTGTCGTCCCTTCAAAATGAAATTCTGATCTTTGGTGACTTCAACATTCCTGGTATCGATTGGTCCAATTATAACTTACAAGTGAACACTAATCGTAAGGCACAGAGTCTTCTCAATTTCGCTTCTAGCCTCTGCCTTATCCAATACAACGACACTCAGCCTCCCCATAATCTTTTAGATTTAATTTTTTCTAACTCATCAATCTGTTAAGTGTCTCAAGCAACTTATCCACTCGTGAAAGAAGACTTCTATCATTCAGCATTATTTATAAAATTAATTATAGACTCTTTACCATATGTCTAATTCTTCAACTAATTTCAAAAGTTATAAAAATGGGGACTATCTTGGTCTCTTTAAATCCATAAAAAAATTTGATTGGTCTTTATTCTATAAATCTACAGATGTTAATTTTTTAGTGGATCAACTCTCTAACTGCATATGTAACAGTATGAATGAATTTATTCCTATTATTTCTAAAAAAAAAAAAAAGCTACTAAAAGCTAAAAATCAAATAAATTACGGAAAAGAAACATGACCTACTATTCCCAATTTTCATTCTACAGGAAGCAAGTTAAATATCTAATTAAACGTGACATAATCAATTGGACCCGACATATTAATAAACCTAAAAAGTTCTAGCGCTATGTAAAAATAATGAAAAATGGTTAACGTGAAGAGTTGTTGAGTCTTCTGACCCTGTTTTGATATCTAATACCTTTGCTGAATATCTACTAATCACAATCATAATGTTAATGTATCAACGCCAAATCATGATACCATTTTGGTCCCCGTATATCTGAAAGTCTTGTGCTTTGGGGTATTAAATCCCTAATATCTTCTATGTCATGTGGTCCTGATGGAATACCTAACTTTGTTCTTAAAGGCTGTTCATACATATTAACACCACTTCTTAAACATTTATTTAATGTAGGTTTGAAAAGTCAAACGTTTCCCACCAAATGGAAAATAGCAAGGGTAATTCCCATTCTCAAAAGTGGTTCTAAACTAAAGGTATCTAACTACCATCCTATTTCTATCCTTAATGGTTTGTTTAAAATATTTGAAAAAATTATCTTTAAATTTCTAAATTTCCCAATTAAAAACTGACTGTCTCCTTCATAACTTGGTTTTAGAACTGGTATGACCACAGCAACCAACCTTGTGACCTTTCTAAATCCTATCTACTATGATGTAACGAATAGGGGTCAGATAGATGCCTGCTACTTTGACCTTGCGAAAGCATTCGACACTGTTAACCATGATATTTTACTCAGTAAACTTGCTAAATTTGGTTTATGTGGCAATTTTGTAACCTGGTTTTCCGACTACCTTCATAATAGATGCTTTTTTGTTTCCATCAACAACAGTTATTCTTCATATTTTAAAGTTCCATCTGGGGTCCCGCAGGGTGGCACTCTCTCTCCATTACTTTTCAATATTTTCATTGATGATATTACATTTGTACCTAAACATTCGAGTGGTGTATTGTTTGCCGATGATTTTAAAATTTCTAGAAGGATTAACTCTATCAATGACTGCTCGTTACTTGAAATTGATATACATGAAATTAATAATTGGTGCTTATTAAATTTAGTAACTCTTAACACAAGTAGAACAAATATTATTTCCTTCATAAGGAAATATCATCCTGTAAAATATGATTATGTTCTTAACAATAAAATAATCCCAATCACTTCTTCTATAAAAGATTTAGGTATACTATTTGACTCAAAATTATATTTTCACTTGCATGTAAATTACTTAGTTACTGTCATGGGAGCAAGTGGGAACTGCAATGTGCGGAGGTTGGCAAGGACCGGAAGTGGGGAAGTGGTTGTTGTTGTTGTGATGCGGTATGGCAGAGAATGGTGAGAAAGAGAGAATAAAGGAATCTTACAATCATAATGAAGCTGTTATTATAAAATACTATAACATGGCGCAGTCGGTAAATTAACATCATCATGGACACGTTGGTGAAGCCTATCAAGAAGCTTCGACGTGACGGGGATGTTGCCAGCAACTGGCTACAATGGAAGAAGAAATTCAATACTACCACGAGGCAATCGGCGGGGAGAATCTTTCGGCAAACAGACAAATAGCTCTTTTGATCAATTCCATGGGCTATGATGCTGACGATATTTATGAAAGTTTTCAATTTGTCGACGGTGAAGTATGTGATTTACTGAAGTTCGATACTTATTTTCTACCTAGACGTAACCTCACGTTTGAGCGTCATGTTTTCTTTACGTGCTCGCAACAAGAAGGCCAGTCATTTGATGGTTATGTTGCGGAGTTGCGGAAGAAATCTGCAACTTGTGAGTTTGGCACAATGCAAGATGATCTCATAAAGGACCGTATTGTGTGCGGCATTCGGGATAACAATTTGCGTCAGCGTCTACTGAAAGAACACAACCTCACACTGGTTCAAGCAATTGATGCGGGCAGAACTACAGAAGTGACAACGAAGCGCCTTGCGAAGTTTCAAGATGAGCCAGCAGCAGTACAAGAAGTCACGCTTCATCGGAAAACGTCATATACACTCCAGCGTGGTAAGAAGGATGATTCAGCACGTCAAAATGCTAACAACGATCAGTGGCGATTTCAGTGCGACCGGTGTGGTAAAAAACATGAGCGTCGGGCATGTCCAGCTTATGGTGTAAAGTGTGATTCATGCGGCGGCAATAATCACTTTGCTAGGATGTGCCGCTCGAAGAAAAAGGTGAGGTAAATGCTTCGTGTAAGTTCTGCATCATCCTCATCATCATCGGAAGACGATATGATTGTTGCTGAGGTTAAGTGTACAAAACCGGTATCCTCTACATCTTCAACACGTCAGTCAGTGGATTTGTGTGTTGAGTCTGTATCCCATGCCAGATCTGAATCGGAATGGACAGCAAAGGTGGAGGTAACGAATAACCATTTCATTAACTTTAAGTTGGACACTGGTGCCCAGACCAATTTAATTCCGCAGGACATGTTCGAACGGTTGAGAATTAGTCATAAACATTTGCTTTCCTCAAATGTGAGATTGGTTAACTATCTAGGAGATAAGATACCTTTTCATGGCAGGTGTTATCTGAAGTGTACCTATAATGGTAGGGTTAGGGTGTTGGAATTTTATGTGGTTGAAAAAAAAAAACATACATCTCCCATTCTAGGATTATCAGCATGTGTTATGTTAGACTTGGTACGGAAAGTTGATTCTGTTGAAGCAAAAGCTAAGGATGCAGGGCTCACAGACCTAGTTGCTAACTATCCTCAGTGTTTTCGAGGCATAGGAGTACTACCTGGAGCTTACAAGATGGTGCTAAAAAGTGATGCAACACCTGTCATCCATGCACCTCGTAAAGTTCCAGTAGCACTGAGAGAACCCCTAAAGAAAGAATTGGATAGATTAGTCAAGGAAAATATTGTTTCTAAAGTCGATGGGCCCACAGAATGGGTCAATTCTCTTGTTATTGTGCACAAACGTGACAATAGTATTCGAATTTGTTTGGACCCACAGGATTTGAATAAGGTTTTGATGAGGGAACATTTCCCTTTACCGACGCTGGAGCAGGTTACATCCCAGATGGCAGGCGCAAGGTTTTTTAGTGTTCTGGATGCCTCACAGGGATTTTGGCAAGTGCAGCTGAGTCAGGACAGCACAGACTACTGCACTTTTAATACACCATGGGGCAGGTACAAATTTTTGCGCATGCCTTATGGTATATGTTCTGCTCCAGAGGTCTTTCATCGCAGGTTTGGGGAAGTCTTTGAAGGGCTGCCTGGGGTACTCACATATGTTGACGATATTATATGTTGGGGCAGTACGGAACAGGAGCACCATCAGAGACTTACTGCACTGATGGAAAGAGCATCCAAATGTGGGGTAAAGTTCAACAGTAATAAATGTAAAATAGGGGTAAAACAGGTTCATTACATGGGACATGTGCTTACAGAGAAAGGTATTCTGATCATAACAAAATATCAGCTGTTAAAAACATTGATATCCCATCCTGCAGTAAAGATGTGGAACGATTTCTAGGAATGGTAACCTACCTTTCAAAATTTGTTCCCAATCTTTCCGAAGTCACAGCTCCTCTCAGGGTTCTGTTAAAAAAGGACGTGCAGTGGCATTGGGAACAGGAACAGGTTGTCGCTTTTGAAAAACTCAAAGAGCTGTTGTGCAACAGTCCTGTTTTAGCATATTATGATGTTAGTAAGCCAGTTATATTGTCAGTTGATGCATCTCAAAGTGGGTTGGGTGCAGTTTTACTTCAGGAGGGTCATCCCATTGCATATGCATCTAAGTCTCTTACTGTCACTGAAAGACGATATGCTCAAATAGAAAAAGAAATGTTTGCAATAGTTTTCGGAGCAGAGCATTTCCATCACTATATTTATAACAGGCAGGTCACTGTTGAAACAGATCATAAGCCACTGGCAACCATTTTTAAGAAACATTTGGTAGACTGTCCTGCTAGGTTACAAAGAATGCGACTTCGATTGCAACGGTATACCTTAAATGTTGAGTACAAACCAGGTTTACAGATGTTCATACCAGATACCTTATCTCGTGCATGTCAAACTTGTCCAAGCTCGACAGTACGCACAGACTTTGAGCAAGATGTAGAGTTACAAGTTTGCTCTGTGGTTGTGTCTACCAAGATAACAGATGCCAAGTTGTTAGAAATACAGGAGCATACTGGTAAAGACGCTGAACTTCAGACTTTGTCTCGCATCATATCTGAGGGCTGGCCTAGTAGGTATCATCAGGTGCCCCCAGACCTGAAAAAGTTCTGGACGTACAAAGAAGATCTCAGCTGTGCTTATGGTCTTGTTTTAAAAGGCAATGCTATCGTTATTCCAAAGTGTATGAGACAAGAGCTCCTTCATTGTATTCATGCAGCTCATCAAGGTACAGAGAAATGCATACAGCGGGCACGGGGTACTGTTTTCTGGCCGGGTATGACATCCGAGATTGTCCATCTCGTGACCAATTGTGATGTGTGCAATAAATACCAAAAATCTAAGCGGAAGCAGCCACTTCTTCCTCACCCAGTGCCTGATCATCCATGGCAAAAAGTAGGAATTGATGTCTTTTTTTTACATGATAAGCCATATTTGCTGGTAGTGGATTACTATTCCAAATGGGTCGAGCTGAAAAAACTTCGGAGACAAACCAGTAGCTGTATTATCAAATATTTGAAAACCCTGTTTGCGAGATTTGGTATTCCAGCAGTGGTCATGTCCGATGGTGGCAGTAATTTCACCTCTGGAGAATTTCAAACGTTTGCTAGGGACTGGAACTTCCAACATGTCACTTCTAGTCCCCATTACCCACAATCTAATGGCATGTCAGAGCGCTACATCCAAACTATGAAAAAAACCCTTAAGAAGGCCACAGAGGTTAAGAAGGATTTCGAGTTGGTTCTTCTAGAGATTCGTAACACTCCAACTGCAAGTGGGTTTTCTCCAGCTCAGTTGCTGATGGGGAGGCGGCTTAGGTCAATCATTCCGGTTGTACCAGCTCTCTTGAACCCCTTGCTACCTGATCACACTGCTGTTCGTAAGGCTTTAATTGATAATCAGACACAACAGAAACATTACTATGATAGACAGGCAAGTAGCCAAGAAGACAAACCAATGTCAGGTGCTGTTAGAGTACAAACATCCAAAGGGTGGGTACAGGGTGCCACAATTATCAGACCAGCTGATCGTCCAAGATCATACGTGGTCAAAATGCCCACTGGTAAAATTGTGGAGCGGTCAGCAAATGTGCTGCGCCCCGATAGGTCCAATGGTCAGCAAGGTGTGTTAAATGACGATTCAGATATAGGATATCTTGAGGAAAAAAAGTCACAGGTTACTAACACCACTAGCCATGATAACAATGACTCTAGCGTGACTGAGAATTTGTTCACAGATGGTTTTCGAGGTTTTACCAAACAGGAGTGTCAGGGGAATGTGAGGGTTAACAATGCGGCTACAATAGAAAAGGGAGACAGCTTAGGGAGCAACATGCTTACCAGTGAGAATGAACCCATACTAAAAACAAGATATGGCAGATCCATTAGACCATCCAAGTGGTATAGCAGTGCTGATTTTGTGCAATGTTAATTGGTAATTCTGTTTTGTTTTGATAATGAAACAGTTACTGTTGTATAAATACTTGACTATGCAAAATGACAGAAATTATAACTTGTATTTTAATTAAATGATATTGTTTGGACATTGTCAACAAGTGATGCAGTGTATTTTATTGTTAATGAAAAAAGGAGATGTCATGGGAGCAAGTGGGAACTGCAATGTGCGGAGGTTGGCAAGGACCGGAAGTGGGGAAGTGGTTTTTTGTTGTTGTGATGCGGTATGGCAGAGAATGGTGAGAAAGAGAGAATAAAGGAATCTTACAATCATAATGAAGCTGTTATTATAAAATACTATAACAGTTACTAGTTCAAATGGAACATTAGCATTAAGAAAATATATTTCTTTCTAAGCTACAAACAGTGACTCTCTTCTTTGTCTTTATTTATCACTTGTTAGATCTAAGTTAGAATATTGTTCAGTTATTTGGAATTCAATTAATGCTTCCAATAGCAATAAATTAGAATCTATTCAGAATAAATTTTAATTAAACTTAAAAACTTCTCTCAGCTTACTATAGATTCCTTTCTGAACGCTGTACCTATCTGGATTATGTATTTATTAAGAACTGTTACTGTTCAAAATTGAATTGTAAGTTCATTCTTGATAATACTGGCATTAGAATTCCCCAATATAACAGCCGTTTAACATCTACCCTATGTACATACCATAAAGAGAATGATATAATTTTTTGACTCATTTGTAATTTCAATAAAATTGATCATCTCAATCTGTAAAAGTGTAGCTATATAATGTATTTTTTTATATGTTTTACATAAGCCTGCAATTAGTACTTTCATTATAATGTCTATGTTTTGTATTTATTTTTATGCATTTTATATTTTGATGTTTATTTTTAATAGCTATATTTTAAACTTTATTTGTTTGTTTGTATTGTTTGTATTGTTTATATGTTGTCCTTGTATATATGTGTTGTGCCCACCGCTAAAGCCCTCAGCTGTTGGTGGGCATGTTACAATATAAATAAATAAATAATCAGCAACGGTCTTAAAAAAACTGATGCCAACACAAATGTTTTATATCAAATAAACTATTTTCATTCAAAACAAACCCAGTAATAGAACACAACACACTACATCACATTAAAAGCTACAACTAAGAATAAAGAAGGTCGGTAAAATGAAATTAAAAATTAATCAACTAAAACATTTAGATAGTAAAGCAAATGTAATAAACAGAAATGACACCACAACATAATTTGCATGGACCTTTACAGAAATTAGATGATTATCGGTGTTGCCAAAAGAATATACAGAAATACGGAAAGCGTCGTTCGATAAAGAAGCTTAAGATATTGCTGAGTTTAGGTGTGATGTTTATTTGATATGTAGTTTGATTCCTATTTACCTATATCTATATTTTGTTGTGTATTGCATCAAGGTTATTGTTTCTTATTTGTTAGGGGCTGAAAAAACAATTTTATAATAATTTATCTCTAACCGAACGCCCGCCCGGACAGAGTCGCAGGCACAGCTAGCATAAATTTTGTTACGAGTTCGTGGGGAAACTGGGTTCGTGAAGGATAGCCAAATTAATTATTTTATAGTTATCTTTATTTACTACTATTTACAGAACTGATTAAATATCCACACTTGATATCTGTCCACAAGTCACTAATTGCTCTTCAAGTCTGCAGTTCACCTCTTCACTGGAGCAAGGCTCAACAGCGATTCGCACCTGTCCACTCGCACAGGGGTCCCGCCGCGCACAGGGGTCCCGTCACTCTCTTCGCACATTCTTCGTCACTGGAACGCCTCTTCAAAATATTTCACTTTAAAGCTTAATAAATATGCAACAACTTTTGTACAAGTGATAATTACATCGGACCAATTATTTTTATGTGAATCCGGTTTTACAGCATTCTCTGAGATAAAAAACTTATGTTATTACTTAATCAATTAATGTCTTACCTTTAATATAAACACTTGGGCATTTTTGAATAATAATGTGTGTAATACCATTTCTAGATTACTGCGATGCATTTATGGAGAATATACGTACGTTAAATAATGCATTTATGGAAAGCATTTGATGGACTGCTGTAAGTCGCTGTCATGTAGGACCTAACTGCATGTTTTCGGTTATACGCACAAGATCTACAGAAGTGCAAAAATTCAGCATTGACAAATTTTTCACAAGTTCAAACCTTTGTTTCCCGTGCAGGTGTCGGCTCTCTAGCTCAGATGAGTGCAAGATTATTGTATTGTCATGAGTGCAAACAGTTTATAGATTTTTTTTAGGACAATGCCGAGTTTTAGTGCATTCAGATGTAGTAATTCTTCTGGGAACCCAGGAAATAGAAGTAAAGGTATATTTTTCCATGTGTTTCCGGACTGTTCAAAATTTCCTAAAGTGTTTTCGAAATGGGTATCATTTTGTAAACGAAAAAATTTTACGCCCGGACGTGGTGAATGTTTATGTTCCCAACATTGTCTACACACAGATTTCTATGAAACCCAGTTAATGAAATTGAAATTAATGCAAGATGAAAAGTTGATTGGTCCTAAAAAAGTCCGGCGCGATACCTTCAGTGAGGAAATTAAACTTGCTGAATAGTGAAAGAGTAGACGCAGAATCCCCATGTACTAGTACAAGTAATACGCCTGCAGTGCGATACGAATGAAAAAAGCAGAAAATGTTAGTACAGGAAATGCTGTCATCGGAGAATCAACCTCAAACTAAACGCGAAGCTACGGTAACCTCTAGAACAGAACTTCCTGAAGTTTCGCACAACAATAAAAATAATATAAAAATACAGCGTGAATTAGGGTGTGAGTGTTTTAGGCAATATCCTGCTGTGTTTGGTGGCATGCAGCTTGACTTGACTGTAACAGATAAATGTGATTTGAATAAAAGTTTTCTCGAACCAGATGAGTCTGAAGCAGAATCTGAGTGAGAACGGTGACACAGACGAAGGGGAAATGTACAAGCCATTCTGTTCTCAAGCAGAAAAAAGCCACAAAGATTTTTCATTGTTGCGTGGACGCGGTTACTGGTCTTTTTTAAAAGTGTAGTGACTGAAGGAATGAAATACGAAACATATCTTATTACTGCAAGGGCGCTATGGTTTCTATAAAAAATGTGTGCGCTTGTGGAAAGATATTTTCATGGCATTCTCAACCTGTTATTGGTAAAAGACCAGAGGGGAATGTGGAAATTGCTTCATCACTTTATTTGTCAGGAATTTTATTCAAATCTTTAAAATCTTTTTGTAGTTGTATGGGTATTGCCATATTTTCAAGAACAACATATGATAAGATTATCAACGAAATAATTAATTCGGTTTCAAACTCCGTCTGGAAAAACGAGAGAGACACAAACATTAAAAAAGAATGAAAATGTTTGGCTAGCAGGTGACAAACAGTATGACTCTCCCGGGTTTTGCACAAAATATGTAGTATACTCTCTAATGAATTTGCATAAAGGGGTTATCGTAGATTTTCAGCTTTTGCAAAAAGGTATGGTGAAGAAAAAAATGCTCGTGAAAAATTAATGTCAAAAATAATTGAGTAGGAAAAATGCAAAATAAAAACTGTTTTTGAGTGACAGGCATGTTAGAGTTTGCCATTACATGAGAACACAACATCCTACCATCGAGCATGAATTTGATGTATGACACATGTCAAAAACATTAATGAAAAAATAAAAAAAATTGAACAACAGTACCCCGAAATTCATGCTTGGAAAGCAAGTATAAACAATCATCTCTGGTGGGCGGCTCAGTCATGTGGCAGAGACAGCGAACACTTGATTGAAAATTTTCTCTCTCTTCTATACCATATAAATAATCAGCACGAATGGTAAGAAGGTGTAAAAAAATGTTGTGAGCATGAACTTATCAGTGAGAATGGAAACTCAAAGAAACTGTGGCTTAGTGGTTCATCTGAAATTATTATGCTCTAAAGAAAATTGTATTAGATAAATTATTCTTAAAGGGCCTAAAGCATGTAAAGCATTATGTACACACTGGTAATTTGGAAAATTACCATAACGCTCGTTTGAAATATGCATCAAAAAGAGTTCACTTCTATTTCTGCAGTTTATATCGGCGGGCAATTTTAGCTATATTGGACTACAACTGGAATGCAAATAAACAGAAAGTGGGATGTAGAAACTAGTATTCAAAGGCATCTGGTGACTGGGTTCTAAAAAATAAGTGTGCAGTCCACTGACGGGTGGAAAGAAGAAATAATGAAGCAAATATTAGGACGTTTGAGATTATAACTTACCAGAAGAGGAGCCTGGAGACGCAGTAGACCTATCGGTGCCGGAAAACATCGCTCCAGTACCTCGTCCTTCTATTGACGCCTTGAAGAATAAACGCTTCTCCCGCTTTCATCATGCTTTTCAGTAAACAGGTACGTTTTATTGGAATTGCTAATATACTAATTTAATTTACACCTTATGTATTTGTATCAAATAATCAAACTATGTAACATTCAACAGAATATAACAGGCCGGTTACATAAAATAAATTTATGATTTGATATATATAAAGAATGGCGAATGCTGAAAAATTATTTCATGGCTGATAAAAGGTAGCCCTAATTAGGCCATCTATCACTGTTGTTATGTTTAAAACCTGCGTATATTCCATTACGTTCAGGAAAAGTTAATCTGATTCTGTTAACAACACACGAAGGAATTACCACTCTGTTGTAGCATTGAATATATAAAATGTATAGAAGTCGCGAGCCCAGGTTAAATTTTCTGGCCGGTTTAGCAGAAGAATTGTGTTAGTAGGAAGCTCCGTCGCAGCGATCGCTTCAATCGCTGGGTATCGACAGCGCACGCCCCTAGCGGTCTTAGGGCGTACTACGTTAACCAGCCAGTCATGCCACCTCCCTTCACCCTCCCATGTACGGGAAGCTGGTATCAGCACCGCTCGGCGACCTTGACGATAAGTATTCCTTACCACTGCCTTTGAGAGCCACGAAACCCCGGGAGAAGACAGTTACTGAGATCACTGTATGGAGGGATTGTGTACCCTAGTAACGTGAAAATTAGCTCCTAATAACTTTGTACCAGGCCTGCAGTCAGTGTTGAGTTTAAAATATGATTTAATTTAAAAGTTAAATACCTACTTATTTTAACTTTATTTCGCATTGATAATTTTATAATTTCAGACATGCTGAAGGGTAATAAATGTGTGTACACGGGTTGTCAGAATACGAGGATCATTTCACGATGCACATCAATGTTCCGTTTTCCAGTTAAAAACAATGACAGGGAAGTTGTTAATTATAACTTGCCAATTTTGTTTTACATTATTTATCAGTCAGATGCTGTGTAAAAAAGGTTTACGCGAGTATGCGAGAAAAGTCCTAATTATTTAATATGAATTAGCAAATAATTATTTTCTTTTATATTTAAAATATCCACGTTTTAATTACTTTAAAAACTAACTAGATTACAACCACATATTTTTAATTTCATCATTTTGACAGAAACCGAGTGAACACTAGTTAATTTTCAATGTAAATTCTAATAAACGCAAAGTTTTAGCCAAGTATTACCCACGTCGTCTGTTTCACATAAAATGCATTTGTTTGGCAAGTGTTTCAACAAATATTTTAAGATCGATTGCAAAATGTGCTTAAGAAATAACTAAACAATTAATTATTTGTGAGTAGATTGACTGCAACTGCATTAATATTTTTTTTTGTTTATTACTTTTCAATATTAAGATGTTAGTAGCTTAATGATCGCTGTCAAAAAACGTAATGTGATAAATTTTGCGTTTATTTACCAGAGAACATACTTTGTAATTGGATTAGTGTAAGAGAAACATACTTTCAAACTTTAGTTTTATACAAAAAAAAAGGTAAAAATTGGTCCACACAACCACCTCAGTACTTTTTTTAAGTAGATAAAGCTGTTCAAAATGCATGGAATTCTACCATTATCACCTAAGTTATTAACAATTTGAATTCCAAAATATTTTATTATGTATCCAGAAAAAAAAAATTACCTAGAAGACACTTATATTGAGATTCTAAAAATTAGGTACTCATTTAAACACGAGGTGTTATAGACTTCTAGCCCAGTCAAAGTATTTTATGTGCTCAAATTAAATCCGATGTTTATGATTTTTTGTTTCAATTGTTCAGTGGTCTGCACGGAATGTCACATCAACAGTCATGATAAATAGGAAATGATAATGTAATTGACACATTTTGGGCAAATAGATGAATCAGTACCACTTGTCGGCTATATGACTGTGTAGTAATAATTCACCATTAAGAACAAATACAGCGTTCTCCAAGTCCAAATTCTCCCTTGTCACCTAAAACATGTACAGGGTTGCTTTCTTGGTTTTGCGTATCCCAACTTCGTCAAAGAGAGCTAAATGAAATTGAGCCAACTCATATTGGATATACATGATCATGTCATACTATTTTTCTTCACTTATCGTTATCCTCTGGAAAACTAACAAATAATAAATAATTGAGCTATTACAATTGAAAGTAATAGTGTAGCTAATATTCGCCAGAGGGAGAGCTTGATCTTTTCGTGAGAATGTTTGATCAGGGTGGCCACAGAAATGTAGAAATGAAATTCCCTGACCTTTCCAGGTTTTCCCTGACTGTGCAAAAAAAATTCCCTGACAATTTTTTTTAATTTGTTCAACCGTGATTGCGATTTTATAAATATATTTTAAAACGAGAAATATGGGATCTCTGTTGTTAGCAGTTTTGTTAAGATTCTTTGGCATAACAATTTCAACAGTAATAAAAACAATAAAAAATTAATAAGACCATGCAGTATCTAAAAGTATTAAACATTTTAAAAGTAAAAATTGTTACAGCCAAGCGATGCAAATATTTAGGCCTGACAAAGAAGCACAGAGATCACGGTGAAACTTTAGGTTGACACTGGGACCATCCATAGAGATTTGCAGAATTTTGCACAAATCTATTTCTGACAGTGTCTCAGTGAATGCTTTCAGCAGATCTTCAGCTGTGGCATAGTTAAAAAATGCTGAGTTGAAGTACCTAGTTGAAACCTGGCAGCTCTGTTCTCTCCAAAATCTCACCACTATATCCATTTGTCCAAGTTCGGAAGTCTTATTTAGTGATTCATCAAACCCCACAACTATTTCAGTACACTGGAATATGTCTTTCACTAATTCATTATGGAAATAAGGAGCTATGCAAAGTAATATAATGTACCCAATTTTTGTTCTTTGCAGTTTCAGTTTTTTGGCAACTGATGAGTCTGGGAACATCATTTGCATCACAGTCACATCACTTGCTGCACAACGCAAAGACTTATGTGATAAAACTGTTTGCATGCACCACAAAACTTCAGCCTTAGTCACCTCCTCATTTAAAACAAACGTGTTTATCCCAGACAGTGGCATTTTGCAAAGAGCTGTAGATTTCACAACTGACTGTTCACAATTTTTCTCAGGTTGCATTTTACTGACAACCCCCGACTGGTCACCAAGAACAGTACCATCAGAAACAACAGTAGTAGTATACAACATGGAGGATGACTGTGAATCAGAATTACCACTGGCACTAGTAGAAGGCTTTGGCTTATAAGAAAAGTACATACCCAAGTTACAACTGCTACGTTTGGAATATTCTTCTGCTTGCCTGTGTTTTTCACCATTCATGTGACTTGTGAGTGCACGTTTTCCCATGTTGCTGAGGGAGAATATTTTCTGACACAGCGAACAACGAGCATGATTACTTCCGGTTTTAGGTCGTTCCAACCACAAACAAAATCTCTCATCTAGAAGCCAATCATCTTTGAAATTTGAAGTCTTTCTTGGAAATACCATGTTTTAGGGTCTCAAATTATTCGCAACTTACCATGAAACTGTTAACAAACTTTCCTTAAATTGTCATTTCTAAACTATGAAAATTTCGTCACACTTTAAATACTTAAACACGAAATTTTACGCAATATTTCACGTGTAAAAAAACAAATCGAACGTCTGTCACGTCTGTATAAAAATAGGTTAGCTAACTCTCTGAACAGCTAGCCAGCCATGTTAGACGTTTCATAATCCCCATTTACGATTCCGAAGAAGTAGCTCACTGCAGTAATAATCACTTCAAACACTACGTCTAACGAACATTACCCCTACAACTCCATCGTAATAATTTCCGCAACACCAGCAATAGGTACTTTACAAGTGTACACAAAGGCAAATAAGCCAATATGGCGATCCCAGCCGAAACCGAAAGAAATAATGTTTAAATTAACCCAACCACCTGCTTTTCATTTCCTTTTGATTTTCATTGCAATGTTTTAACACGTCAATTATTAAACCTTTTATTTTAGAAAAATCCCTACGAAATAAAATGCATAATATAAGCGAAAATAAGAACTGAAAATATGCTGCCAAACAAGTAGCAATTTGATTTTGTAGATTTCTTAGAACGTGCTCAAAAACAAGTACATTTGTTGGCAAAACCGAGAGCAGAAAAAACATACACACCAAATTATCATGGTACTGGTGTGCGACATTTAGCATGTAAAAAGATATATACGATAGTTATTCATGTTGCACGCAAGCCATTGTTTTCGTACTGTTGAACGAGAACAGCATGTAAGAACTGGTTTACCGGTACGCATTACATTTGTTGGCAACACCGAGAGCATAAAAACCATACACACCAAATTATTATGGTACTGGTGTGCGACATTTAGCATGTAAAAAGAGATATACGATAGTTATTCATGTTGCACGCAAGCCATTGTTTTCGTACTGTCGAACGAGAACAGCACGTAAGAACTGGTTTACGGTACAGATTCTAACATAACATGGCATATTCGAAGTTAATAATGCACGGTAGAAGAGAAAATTTTCCCTGACCAATCAGGCAATTCCCTGACTTTTCCCGATTTTCCCTGACCATTTCTAAAATCCCTGACTTTTCCCGGTTTTCCCGGTCTGTGGCCACCCTGTTGATTAGAATTTTTCCCACATTATTCTGTATTGATTGCTTGCCAATTACTAAAGCATTGAAAAAGGTAACTGTGGCATCCCCTACTAGTCCAGTTGCTATAGACATGATTTGTTGTGATCCAGGAAATGGTAGGTGATAATTTAGCTAAGCAGAGATCTTATATTAATCTGTGGCATCCCTACTTCTTCGAGATTGTCAGAAATCAAGTTGTTGAAATATATAAAATGAATACAGCATAACTCTTAAATGATGGGCAGATACAGTTGCAGTCATCCCCAAGGTCCACTCGCTCAAGAAATTATCAGTGAATCCTCGTCCTGGTGTGAGGCTCACAACAATTTTCATGTTACGCATTTAAGTCTGTTCGGTGGCCTGTCTGACCAAACGCTATCAGTTTTTTTCTTTGAGAAGTAACCCTGATATGCAAAAATGTTGAATTCTGGGGTCATCCTGGACTCTAGCTTAAACATTTCTTGTAGAGTCAAGTGACAGAATTTGGCATACGAGAGGCACTGTTCACAAATATATTGGTCTCGTGCTATAGGAAAAAGGTTTGAGATAAAATAAAAATAAAAACTAATTTTTAAGTGAGACTATCTCAAACAATATTGGAGATACGAAAAAAGTGAAAAGAATTTTTTATAGGATTTTTAATGATATTTCATTTTTTATTAAAAACGTTTTCTTTTAAGGTTAATCATTTACGAGATATTTCTTTAAAAATAAAAAACAAATGCCTTATTTTATAATTTTTTCTAGTTTCTGACTCTACCTTACTTCCTATTCATCAGGACTTTTAATTTTAATTCCCCTGGACACTATTAAATATGTGTAAAGTGTAACAAAAATGTCGGATTTAATTCGACTACGAGCGAAATTTTAGCATATTTAGACTGGGCTATTCCTTCAATAGAACTATTCATAGTTTGAAAGCTTTCAACAAACGTTTCTGACAAATAATCTCAGTCCTGACATATGGCAGTTGATTATTCCTCTGCTTTTTAAACAATCATATTTTTACATATTTCACAGATGATGAAACAAACACGTACATTTTCTAACAAGTCATTGATTTATAAACCTCCCTCTATACGTGTTAGTGATTGCACGTGTGTAAGTCGTTTGCTAAAGCTCGACAATGAAATATTTTGCATTAGTTAATGTTTTAAAAAATAGTACTTAATAGTGAAATTATTTTGCTCAACGCATAAAACGTATACGTAACGTATAACTAAGGACAATAACATAATAGTTTTGTTAAATGTCATTAGATGGCATTGTGCATGTTTCATATCGTTAAGAATGTACGGAAGTAAAAGTTACAAAATTTTTATACGCAATGGAAGTTTTATATATTGATATTTAGAATGAAATAATTCTTTGAAATATATTTAGTACCATGTTTTCTTATTGTTTTTTAAGTTGTTAAGTGATATTGAAATTTATTGTGCATATACAAATACCTAATATAAGGTAAATACAGCTGTGGTACATGGGAACTTGCACGATTACAATTTCGCTCAAAATTACTGGCCTCATTAAGCCACAGTCTATTTCACTTAAGGTGGCTTTAAATTACATTTATTGTGACGGCTTAAGTCTTTGGCCGCTGAATATTTTACTGTAAAATAAACAAAAATTATAAATACATTATTAGCTAGTCTTGCACTACATGAATATGTGTTAGTTTTGTTTATTGCTTCTCAAATTTCGTTGTACGATCTGTAAAAAATGTCACCTACTATGATAGGATGATTATGTGACTTATTTTAAATTGAAAGTTTTTGTTCATGTAAATAAACTCTTCAAACAACTCAAAAATACAGAGAAATGTTTTTCGCAAAAGTTTTATACACAAACTTAACTCAAAGTTAATGGGCCCTTATTATTTGGAAATTATAAAGATGATAAACTAGTACGTATAATCAATTGTTTGTGGTATTTAAATTTTACTTCCACCTATTTTTAATTTTTTTTTTATGTGACTTGTAATGCAATTTGATGCACTGTGTTGTATAATTCTCATGAAAGAGAATTTACAAACCAACCTTACTTCTGAAAAGTATAGGTAGTAAATATTTTTAAAATTTTCTATAAACTTTTTTTAGACCTAGACATGGTAATAAAAAATTAATTTATCACTGCAAAATAATATTCACTGCACGTATGCAAACATAAATAATATGTATGTACATGTTTACTGTTTAGTTATTTCTTTAATATACAATTTTTCTCCCCGATAAAAACGAGTTTCTTGTGTTATAGCTTACTAAAGTTTTTATGAATGTATGACTAAGTTCGTGTACACTGATCAACTGATTATATAACAGTGTCCAGTACTTTATAATTTCCGCTTTGCATACATTTGGTGAATAAAAGATTTATTTTATATCCAATTGGACCTATTTTTATATAAATAGAACAATTATTACAGCATCTGGAATCAAACACCAATGAATTACTGATTTATGTGGCTTTTTTTTAATAATTGTGTAATATTTAAAGGATTTTTTTTTTTGCTCTCGGTTCTTTAAACAAAATACATCTGTGTTAAATATATTTACGCATCTTTTTGACGAGCATAACCTCCCGCCTTGTCAATGCGCTGGCCCTCCACACATACGGAAACAAAATACAAAAGAGAGAGAGAGAGAGAGAGAGAGAGAGAGATAATACGCACGCGACCTTGAGACAAGCGATAGTATAGCGCTCTAGCGTGGGAGATACTAACCACGAGTGCCTTCTTTTCGAAAGCAGAGTGTCTGGCGGGGGAGCTTCCAACTACCTCAGTTTGGATTCCAAAACTGGCAGAATAAATCGTATCCCCTCACGACTTCTATACGTTATATATATTCAATGGTTGTAGTGTCTTATAGCTGTCCATGAGTTTATCCACAAGGTGAATTGTTTGTTTGCAGTATATCTCCACGTCCTATTTGTAGGATTTTATGCTTTTAAATGTCGCTTTTTTACGTGACTATTTGTTTTTATGCTTAAATTATGGTGAGTTATGGTTAACACTTCCCTATCTAGTACTAAATTATTAAATGAAGGGTTTTCTGATACACAGTGATACACTGTGGTTTTCTATTTCACAACACACACTCTCTTCATCTGTGTTCATTACAACACATTTAGCACACGAGCACCATGAATGATTGTGTGCCCTACCCACGGTATTTACTTCATTGGTGTTGCTTTCATCTTGACACTCGAGATCAGGCCAGTCTTCTCGCTGCGGCTCAAACTGAAATAGTAAATGCATACATGTAACAAAAGAACAGGAAGGTGAACGCGCGTGACTGCGAGCCACTGTCCTATAGTCCCCGAGCTCGGGCAGCCGGCTATGAGCGAGATGACGTCACAGCGCGCTTCATATTTATCTTCCTCGCGGCATAGCTCTGGTTTGCCGCTACGTATTCACGCCAGGTTTGTTGCATTCGTTTTGTAACTTTTTCCGCTTTCTTTTACAACAAAAACCTGAAAATCGAGATTTGTGTTGTGTGCCCCTTTAAACATTTGCACAAAGCCGAATGTTGCACCATTGTCTAGTTTATTTTTTATTGATGTTTTTATTGACAAGTCTGATCAAAATACACACAGTTACCAAATGGAGGGCTCGTGGTAAAAAATGGTGCCATATCGCCTAATTCTGAAGGTTGTGTGGTGTAACCAAGTTTTAGGTGATTTTCGAGCCCTATTTAAAATAGTGTGTTTATTCCTCTGGTTAAAATATTACAATATTTGATATTTAGACTTTTCAATGCATTAACAATAAGAAGCAACTTTACTTAATGGCTAGTAATAATTATATTTTGACAAAAAAAACATAATCTGCGATAAAGTAACATGTATTCTAAAAATTAATATATAATAAACATATATGTATATAATTTATCGTATAGAAAGCATGGTTTTAAATCCTTGGATTTGAATACTTTATTTTGTTTTGATCAGCAATGAAATAAAACCAAAATATTTTGCAAATATTTCTATTAAATTTTTATTAACTATCGTCACTTCAAAGTGAATTGATAGATTATTGTAAAATCTGCTTTACAACTGAACCAGTGAACTAGTAATCGCTTCTTTAGAGAAGAATTTATAAAGGTAGGTTTTATATTATATCGATTTAAAATAATTTCATATGGATTTCAACTAATAAACATTTAAAATTAAGTTCATAATTTGAAAGGTTGCATTGTTTTCATTTTAAACATTTTTAGTCTTACTATAAACATACCGATAAACTGAAATAATTACAATTTATAGCATGCACAAAGTAGCCAGACAGAACCCGCCCAATGACATCTATAAATATAATCACCATCAAAACGCACCTAATATAATTACTGAATTGATTAGATGCGTACTACATCGCGCACATCATTTCATTATAATCGCAAAACAATACCAGTGGGGACGTTGCCTGAACTGTGGACGTATAAAACTAATGTAACAGTTGTTTACCACAACAAACAAATAATATTGATTTTTAATAATCCAAAACTAGCTTCATGTTAGGAAGATTATGTCATGGCACACAACATGCGTAGGTATATAATTAAAGAAATATAATTATCATTGTTGCTGCCTGCCTATCAAACTATTGCAGAGCTTCGTAGGAAATTATGTAATTAAAAAAGAAAAATTAAACTATATATTTTTTAAGGTGTCCAACTTCAACATAAAAATATAAGTAATTTATGGCCTTTGTGCAATGATTTGTGTTATTTACATAGTTATTTTTATGACAATGTAAAAAGGCTCAGAAATTATTTGGTAATAATAGAAAATAAAATTTAAAAAAAAATCAAGCATACAATGGTTTTTACATCACCAAATAAAAAAAAAGAAGTGCGTTTTTATATTAACTGTTATGCCACAATATGAACATTTAATTAGTTCGCTATGTATGGAAATCAGAAGAATATAAATTCATTAATTTTGTTGAAAATAGACTGAAACATCTCCCAAAACTCAATGCTTATGATTTTATATTTTTTTCCACTGGTTTATGCTGACTGCTATGTTATTACATTCACACTATGAAAGGTTTTGAATGTTCAGGGGGAAAAATACTACATTTTAATTTGTAGTTTTTAGTAATTACTTTGTACATAAATTGAAAACATGGATACACTCAAATTACCGAGAGCAGAGGCTGTACCGGTACTTATGGTTTTTGAATATAAGATTCTTTTTACAATCAGGAAATTAGATATCTCAAACTTATTTCACAGAGATATAAAACCAAAGTTCTCTTTCATCACGCCTTGTGACTTACAAATACTTTGAAACAATGATGTATAAGGCATATCGTACAAAAAATTCATACAAATGCTTGTGACGAAATTGTGTTGGTTTTTGCTGGAAATAAAAATATTACTTTGCAAAGCCACTCATATAAATACCCGATGGTGTTAAACTTAAGTTTTATCGCAACTGAAACTTTATAAACAGCAATTTCGAAAGACATTTACATTCTGCATGTGCAAGAGCAAGTGGAATCTGAATAAATACAAGGCGATTGTGAGACAGTAGTTATATTTATCAATATTTAGTAACTTCGATTTGATATTTGACTCTTGAAGCACATTAGACTAATCACAGACCTTAAAAACACTTTGCCATGTATTAATTTTTTTTTACCGTTGTATTAAAGTTTTTGATGTGGTAACAACTGAACTATTGGCTGCTGTGTATATAAGAAATATGAACTAAAAATCTTGTGCAGTAGAAATTATTATTTTCTTCACAATGACGAGTTAAATTTGCCACTATGTACGTACGGCTTAGCAAGCATCAAGCTAGGCCAGAATCCTCCACGTGACGTCAGTAGCGCACGAGGGTGGAGGGGGAAAAACGAGCGCAATCGGGGAAGAGGCCCGCCTGGTTTTAGTGTTACTTGCGCGCCCAGGGAGGAAAGCTGTTCTTCAGAAGGCAGCGTTACTTGCGCGCCCAGGGAGGAAAGCTGTTCTTCATAAGGCAGCGTTACTTGCGCGCCCAGGGAGGAAAGCTGTTCTTCATAAGGCAGCGTTACTTGCGCGCCCAGGGAGGAAAGCTGTTCTTCATAAGGCAGCGTTACTTGCGCGCCCAGGGAGGAAAGCTGTTCTTCAGAAGGCAGCGTTACTTGCGCGCCCAGGGAGGAAAGCTGTTCTTCAGAAGGCAGCGTTACTTGCGCGCCCAGGGAGGAAAGCTGTTCTTCAGAAGGCAGCGTTTCTTGCGCGCCCAGGGAGGAAAGCTGTTCTTCAGAAGGCAGCGTTACTTGCGCGCCCAGGGAGGAAAGCTGTTCTTCAGAAGGCAGCGTTACTTGCGCGCCCAGGGAGGAAAGCTGTTCTTCAGAAGGCAGCGTTACTTGCGCGCCCAGGGAGGAAAGCTGTTCTTCAGAAGGCAGCGTTACTTGCGCGCCCAGGGAGGAAAGCTGTTCTTCAGAAGGCAGCGTTACTTGCGCGCCCAGGGAGGAAAGCTGTTCTTCAGAAGGCAGCGTTACTTGCGCGCCCAGGGAGGAAAGCTGTTCTTCAGAAGGCAGCGTTACTTGCGCGCCCAGGGAGGAAAGCTGTTCTTCAGAAGGCAGCGTTACTTGCGCGCCCAGGGAGTAAAGCTGTTCTTCAGAAGGCAGCGTTACTTGCGCGCCCAGGGAGGAAAGCTGTTCTTCATAAGGCAGCGTTACTTGCGCGCCCAGGGAGGAAAGCTGTTCTTCTGAAGGCAGCGTTACTTGCGCGCCCAGGGAGGAAAGCTGTTCTTCAGAAGGCAGCGTTACTTGCGCGCCCAGGGAGGAAAGCTGTTCTTCAGAAGGCAGCGTTACTTGCGCGCCCAGGGAGGAAAGCTGTTCTTCAGAAGGCAGCGTTACTTGCGCGCCCAGGGAGGAAAGCTGTTCTTCATAAGGCAGCGTTACTTGCGCGCCCAGGGAGGAAAGCTGTTCTTCAGAAGGCAGCGTTACTTGCGCGCCCAGGGAGGAAAGCTGTTCTTCATAAGGCAGCGTTACTTGCGCGCCCAGGGAGGAAAGCTGTTCTTCAGAAGGCAGCGTTACTTGCGCGCCCAGGGAGGAAAGCTGTTCTTCAGAAGGCAGCGTTACTTGCGCGCCCAGGGAGGAAAGCTGTTCTTCAGAAGGCAGCGTTACTTGCGCGCCCAGGGAGGAAAGCTGTTCTTCAGAAGGCAGCGTTACTTGCGCGCCCAGGGAGGAAAGCTGTTCTTCAGAAGGCAGCGTTACTTGCGCGCCCAGGGAGGAAAGCTGTTCTTCATAAGGCAGCGTTACTTGCGCGCCCAGGGAGGAAAGCTGTTCTTCAGAAGGCAGCGTTACTTGCGCGCCCAGGGAGGAAAGCTGTTCTTCAGAAGGCAGCGTTACTTGCGCGCCCAGGGAGGAAAGCTGTTCTTCAGAAGGCAGCGTTACTTGCGCGCCCAGGGAGGAAAGCTGTTCTTCAGAAGGCAGCGTTACTTGCGCGCCCAGGGAGGAAAGCTGTTCTTCAGAAGGCAGCGTTACTTGCGCGCCCAGGGAGGAAAGCTGTTCTTCAGAAGGCAGCGTTACTTGCGCGCCCAGGGAGGAAAGCTGTTCTTCATAAGGCAGCGTTACTTGCGCGCCCAGGGAGGAAAGCTGTTCTTCATAAGGCAGCGTTACTTGCGCGCCCAGGGAGGAAAGCTGTTCTTCAGAAGGCAGCGTTACTTGCGCGCCCAGGGAGGAAAGCTGTTCTTCAGAAGGCAGCGTTACTTGCGCGCCCAGGGAGGAAAGCTGTTCTTCAGAAGGCAGCGCTACTTGCGCGCCCAGGGAGGAAAGCTGTTCTTCAGAAGGCAGCGTTACTTGCGCGCCCAGGGAGGAAAGCTGTTCTTCAGAAGGCAGCGTTACTTGCGCGCCCAGGGAGGAAAGCTGTTCTTCAGAAGGCAGCGTTACTTGCGCGCCCAGGGAGGAAAGCTGTTCTTCATAAGGCAGCGTTACTTGCGCGCCCAGGGAGGAAAGCTGTTCTTCATAAGGCAGCGTTACTTGCGCGCCCAGGGAGGAAAGCTGTTCTTCAGAAGGCAGCGTTACTTGCGCGCCCAGGGAGGAAAGCTGTTCTTCAGAAGGCAGCGTTACTTGCGCGCCCAGGGAGGAAAGCTGTTCTTCAGAAGGCAGCGTTACTTGCGCGCCCAGGGAGGAAAGCTGTTCTTCAGAAGGCAGCGTTACTTGCGCGCCCAGGGAGGAAAGCTGTTCTTCAAAAGGCAGCGTTACTTGCGCGCCCAGGGAGGAAAGCTGTTCTTCAGAAGGCAGCTGCATGGAGACGGTCAAAGGATGATGTATATTTGTTTCAGGTATTTTAAATTGTATTAGAAAGTTTTCTATTGTCCTTTTTTAATAGGTGACGTCTCTTTAAGGCTATACAAATGTTTAATAATTAAAGTTAACGAGTTAGTACTTTTGCAGTCTCATGGGTGAATGTAACAGCTTCAAACCTTTCAAAGCTCCTTACATGTTCGTAATTTAGCACTTTAAGAATTATACATTAACGGCATTTGCTGTAGAAGCCAGGCAGCAATTTGTTCGTATTGTATTTAGTACGAAATAACGTGTACAGCCGAGTTTAAACATGGGTATTGACCTTCAGACTTATCGTTCTAGAATAGGCTGTAATTTTCATTCAGGTTTCAGCAGGGAAGTTGTATATCACAGTGATGTTGGCAATGTTCACGACTTCAACTTAAGAAGAGGTTGCTATTGCATTGGTATTTTAATAGAAATTGCTTTGTTGGCATCTGGGATCCAGTCAAACCCAGGTCCTGATAACATCATAACTGTTCATGATTAGGCTAAATTTTTGTCTGGACAGCATGTAATAATAAGCCTGTGTTTGCTTTGGCTGCAGCACATTTTTCGAAGAAACCATTAGGTAAATCAAGAAAGTTGTATAAGATTCTGTACATGAGATGGAAACGTAATACGAGAACTGTTCGGGATATATATTTGTGGCTATCTGCAAGGGAGATAACGAGCCACATAATGATAATATTTCTATGTTAGTGTTAACACTTTTTCGATATGCAAGTAGTGTCACAGAGATTGACGAGTACAGGACTGACAAGAATTCAGGCTGGTACATAGTTTGCAAAACAGTGGGGTTGAAACCATCTGAATGTAATGTACTGAAATTGTATAGGAATTAGAGAAGGAATGCAAAGGCAATAAAAGATAAAGTGTTAGCATTTTTTATGAGGAACATTATTTTTCGTAGCAAAAACCTGACAGAGCATAACAATGACATGGTAGACTCATTAGAAGCAATTTCTTTCACCCAACCTTCTGAAAGATTGTAGTTCTCCTGGTTAATTCATGATCATATTGGTGAAAATGTTGGGGAGACATCAAAATTGACAAATCAACAGATCATTGCGGAAGTAAAAGCGACATGGGCACATTCTTGCGAGGAACCATTAGGCAACAATGATCACATGATGCCTACAGAAAGGCAAAAGCGTAAACATAAAGTACATTACAGTATTTTCGTTGGGGAAGCAGTAAATGATGACGCGGTTTTCCCGAAACTCATGGGCAATGATTATCCGTCAAGCACAGACATCGAAAAATTGCATGCCATATTGCGAAACATATTGTTAGACAAATTGCATATAAGGTGTGTTTTCAAGTTCTATGGATTACAAAAAAAAAAGGACTTGCCATTGTTTGTGGACTACATTCAGTGTAAAGACACAGGATGTGACAGATCTTTCAGAGTTGATCTCGTGTGTTACGATTCTTCGTATCCAATTGTTACTGTAAAAACATGGCCAGTAAAAGAAGGGCACGACCAGCACAATCAGCGTAGAACAAGTCAGGTTCGAGGTTGGCAACGCGAAACATGGAGGAGAGAATTAGAGTATAAGCCACCAAATACAATAAGATATGAGAAAATTCGAGAAATGGATGCAGTCCTAATGAAAGAGGGAAATCTGCAGGAAGTGAAAATTGTAAGCGTAGTTCAGAAGATTAGTTCGGAGTCTCTTGCTATAAATGACATGGATAGTGACAACATCGTAGATTTAGTGAAGAGGCACTTCAGTGAGGTTAACACAAAGGAACAGTACTTGCGTACTGTGTCCTCTCCGTTGGGTAAACTGCAGCTCTCTATTTTGCTTAAGTTTAAGAATGCTGTTAACTCAATGCATATCGATGCTACCCGCTCTTTGATACGATCTCCACCAGGAAATGCCCGCATATTTTACTATGCTTGTGTGGTAACAGTCAACTTATATGTAGTACCAGTTTTTGAGTTTGTATCTTCACAACAAGGTGCAGGAAAATTTTCTTGCCACATGATTCAATACAGTTTGTTCAGAAAAAAATGGAAATGGCCTCTGCTTCCTAGAATTGTAATAGATTTCAGTTTTGCGCTAATGAAAAGCGTTTTGATTGCATTCAACACAATGACTGTTGTAGCATATCTGACTTGGTGGTACAAACTTTGTTGTGAGAAATGTAACGCCCAATGTCACTATTAATTTATAACACTCCACATTTGCTGCAGTCATTTCATCAATCGTTTGGCTTACAACTTGAAAAAAGGTGACATTAAAGGAAGGTTACGATCATTCGTAATGGAAAGTGTATGTGTAATGATGGCTTCTCAGAATCTTGACACAATGATGTTTGTTTTACTATCTCGGAAGAGTACACCCAAAGTTCAGAGTGCGAAACAATATCTCAGTGCCACAGGAATGGAAAATGTATGTGAGATTATTTCAAAAGTGGATGAATTGCAATACTCGGAAGACTGCAACGATCTTGGTGATCAAGGCGCAAAAGTATATTCATACAGTCTTTTCTACAAAATTTTCCATTCCAAATATGATGAAATTGTTTCCGTTTGTCTTTCCGTGTGTGTCGCAGGACGAGATTCAGAGTGCACACTGGAGCTACATTCAAGTAACCATATTTACATGTGTTGCATGGTTAAGTGATGGATCAAAAAAGTGCTATGCAATTGTAAGTGATGATTTAACCCACGACAAATTTTGCGTATGGGTGTTCCTCAAAGCAATTCTAAATGACTTGACGACAAAATACTCTATTGAAGAAGTTATATTTTTTTTCTGATGGTGCTGCCAGCCAGTTTAAAAATAAGTATACATTGTCAAACCTGTGCTTTTTGGTAGAAGATTATGGAGTGGATGGAGAGTGGTGCTTTTTTGCAACCTCTCATGGGAAAGGGGCTGTAGATGGTGTTGGGGGTACAGTGAAAAGGATGGTGTGGGAGAGAGCAAAAACAAGGAAAGCTCTTGTTTCATCTGCAGAAGAATTTTACACAACTTGTTCTGGTGTTGTACAAGGTATTGAGATTATGTTTATTCCCAGGGCTGAGATTGACCATAACAGAATTTTCTTAGAAGAGCGATGGAAAAACATCTCTCCAATTCCAAAAGTCCGTTCAAGTCATTACTTCCGTGCTTCTTTTTTATACCCGGGATATATTGTAAGCGGTAGAACCAAGACTTCTCAACTACAGATGAATAAAGTATTTTGATGGGAATGCCAGTGATTCTGAATTTGAAGTTTCTGATGATAACAACATATTGAAGCCAAGGAACATAATTCCATACTACCGTAAAGTGTACACTGATTCGGAGACAGATGAAGAGTGTGTTGTGCAGAAACTTACCAAGAACAATGTCAAAGGAGGGCAGTACCTACTCACTGAGCAAGTAGGGCAGAGTAAACAGCAGAAAAAACATAAATATGTGGTGGTGAGCCAGGGAGGAGTAGAAGATGATGGCAGCATTGAGATTTCCTACATGGAGCAGGTTGTACGCGTTGGATGCCAGGACATTCTTTTTAAAACTGATACAAGGAAGAAATGTGTTGTTAACTTTTCAGAAGTGATAGGTTTACTGCCAGAACCTGAATTAAAACAGCTTGGAGATAGGATTTTTTTACAAATTTGAAAAGATAATTCCTGGGATTATGTAGAATCTTCTTTTATTAACTTAAAAAAATATTTATGATACTGAAATGACTGGTAATGTTATAATTTTTGCTGTTTTGTTCATTAAGGAGTAACTTTTAAACCAAATTGTTATGTTCAGTAAGGTGGTATTGTAAATTATATTTTGTGTCAGGTCATGTCCCGTTCATAACAGGTCACTCACTAACAAACATTTTATCTTTTGCTTAAAACTTAATATTTTGTCAGTATATAGCACACTTTTAACTTCTCATTATCTAGTTAATAAATAGTAAATTAACTGGATAAAAACCACTTAATTATTTTCAAAAAATATTAAGTATTCATTTTTGATTCAAAGGCCAATAATAACTTTAAAATAGACAATTAATAGCATTATATATGCTGATATTACTTAATTCCATTATGTTCTGTTTATTAAGATAATTATTTAAGCCAGAGTACTAAATTAAAAGTACTAAATTAAATTCAGACTTTTGTCCCATCCGTAACGTCCCGTCCGTAACCTGTCACTTTCTCAAAAACATTTTATTGACGGTTATAAAAACTAAATTCTGATTTCAGGAGGTTATGCATGTTTGAACTAACTACTACTATACCATGTATTGTAATAACTGGATGTAAATCACTTCATAATTCACAGAAAATATTCGGTGAAAAACTCACCTTTGCCATCCTGTCCAAACTGTGTCCCGTCCGTAACAATACCAAAAAGATGTATAATTCAAGAATCAAAATTAATAATTATCTCGTACATCAACAATTGGTTGTTGTATAATACGTACTAAGGGTGAGTAACTGCAGATATTGATAAAATAGTTAAATAATATATTTGAGACAGTGTGCAACATTATTATTAAGGTCTAACTGTCCCGTCCGTAACAATGGAATGACCCACTACGTTATCCATTACATTAACCTCAAACAAGCAATTTCCCATGGTCTCCGCCTAACTCATGTTCATAGAGTCCTACATTTTCGTCAGTCAGCATGGTTGCAGCCATACATAGCATTGAACACTGGAAAACGACAAGTCGCACAGAACGACTTTGAGAAAGACTTTTTCAAACTAGCTAATAATGCTACTTTTGGGAAATTGATGGAGGCGAAACGTAGGAGGCAAGCAATGGAACTAGTGTGTTGTGAAGAGCACCTCCGCAAGCTTGTGGCTCGCCCCACCTTCAAGGACTACACAGTCTATGATCATAGTCTGGCACTGGTGCACCTTCGACACGAGAAAATAATGTTCGACAAGCCAATATATGTTGGATTTGCCGTTCTTGACCTCTCCAAGACTTTGATGTACCACTTCCATTATGATGTGATGAAACCCAGGTATAATGATAGGCTTGAGCTAGCCTACATGGATACAGACAGCTTTATTTATCAGATTGATACTCATGATTTCTACTCTGATTTGCAGTCTGACCATGCACTGTTAGACCACTTTGACATGAGTGGTTACCCTACCAACCATGTCCTGCACTCTGCAACCAATTCTAAAGTAATCGGGAAATTCAAAGATGAGTGCTGTGGTCGACCCATGACAGAATTTATCGGCTTGAGGGCTAAGCTGTACGCCCTAAAGTGCAGTGACATTGTAACCAAGAAGGCCAAAGGTGTGCAAAGGTCTGTGATTAACAACCGAATCACTTTTGAGGACTACCTGCGTACACTACACCAGGAGTCTACATTGCGCGTAAAAGTGCGATCTATACGCTCCTACCACCATGATATCTATTCCGAGTGCACCAACAAACTAGCACTTACTTGGACAGATAACAAAAGAGTTATCCAGGATGATGGTATACATACACTACCCCATGGCTACGTTGGGTAATGGAGGCTTACCACATGTATTTATACATTTTTTATTTAGGCCTTCTCTTCCCCGACCTCTTTGCTGTCATCTTTTGTTGTTGTAATTAATGCTTGGAAGTATGTTTCAGCGATGGTTATTTTTCCCTCAATGTTTGCACATATTTACCCTCCCCTTGTGTTCTTATGGGAATTGTTTTCATTTTTCAGCTTCATGGGGGGGGGGGGGGGTAAAACAGCCAGGCACTGCACTTGGGATAATGTAATCGGATGGATGGTTTGTTTGTTACAAACAAATGAAAAGCCATTCCCTTGCATTACTCTTCTGGTTCCATGCTTGCCCGGTGCCAAGTCCGGGTAAAATAGTGGAGGCATAATTTCTAAGTAGTGTCGAGATGTAGTGTAGTGGTTCCAAACTGACTACAATTGCTCCAATTGCTCCAACTGTCTGCCGCTACGAGAAGAAGAGAGAGTCTCTACACAACACCAATATTTTATAAATACTCTATCATATTTAATAAACATACATTATTAATTAATAATAATATGGCTACAGGTTCCAAACTTATCCCGACTTGTCTAGACTGACTACATAACACTTGGTGCCATCCGGCAGTAACTTTAAGAATTAAAGATGGCGACGGTAGCAACACTAGGAACTAAAGATGGCGACGGTGGCGTCATCTGGAATCGATTATATTAACTAAAATATGGCGACGGTGGCGCCATCTACCAACCAACTTGAGAACCAAGATGGCGGCGCCTCTGGCAACTAATTTTGAATTTGGCGCGCGATACTAGCGACATCTACCAGCTAACTTGAGAACCAAGATGGCGGCACCTCTGGCAACTAATTTTGAATTTGGCGCGCGATACTAGCGACATCTACCAGCCAACTTGAGAACCAAGATGGCGGCGCCTCTGGCAACTAATTTTTTGAATTTAGCGCCATCTGGTAGTCTGTGCTGGAATTAAAGATGGCGGCTGTATAATAATTTTAATTTCAAATGTGGCGCCTTAGGTATGCATTAAGGAAGGCAAAAAACACCCTCCCCCATTTATCATAAACTTGCCGTCAGTACGTAGCATATATAGATTATTTATTCCACCATATTCCAATTGGTCTCGTGGTCTAGTGGTCAAGGCGTCCGCCTCGTAACCACGACATCCTGGACGTTTTCACGTCCCATGGATCGAATCCTAGCCTCGGCACTGAAAATATTTTAGTTAAAATAAAATAATCCCTGCTGCTATCTGGTGGCGACCAACAGAACTATATGACGTCACAAGATGGCTGCCACCAGCAGACGAAAACAAGATGGCGGCCACCAGCAGACGAAACAAGATGGCGGCCACCAGCAGACGAAACAAGATGGCGGCCACCAGCAGACGAAACAAGATGGCGGCCACCAGCAGACGAAACAAGATGGCGGCCACCAGCAGACGAAACAAGATGGCGGCTGATGATTACATTGAATTTCAAAGTTCGAAAGAAAAAATTCGAATCCAAGATAGCGTCCGTGACAAAAAGTGCAACGGTGACGTCACGATTCGAAGTTGGTGGAAATTTCTAGAAATACTAAATTGCGGATGGATTAGCATGGATTAGCATGGATTAACATATGGATTAGCATAGATTGGCATATGGATTAGCATAGATTGGCATAGATTGGCATACGAATTGGCATAGATTGGCATACGAATTGGCATAGATTGGCATAGATTAGCATTGATTGGCATAGATTAGCATGGATTAGCATACGGATTAGATGACGTCATCCAAGATGGCCGCCGGATCCTCGATCCTCCGCCTGGCCTTGAACCCCCTATTTCCAACAACTCGTAGGATCATTTTTTTTATAATAAGCATTTGTAATATCTAGTAAATGTCCGTATTGTTTTAAGGCAGACTCGGAGTACGTGTGCGGCACACGGCGGAACAATAATTCGAATAAGCCGAGAGCAGGCTGTATCAATTATTCGTTGACGCGAATTAAATTACTATCGTGAAAAAATACTTCCGTATCCCCTAAGAACCAATAGTTGTTGCGTTTATAGAGACCGTAGGTCCCATTACCCGAGCGAAGGTTGTAGCTCCGTAAGTAAGACTGTAATTCACCCAATGAATCATTCATAACATTGCGACGTATACTAGTGTCAGAATCATAACCATCACTCATTACCAGTTCTGGCTTCACCTCCGAAGACTCTTGTTTCGGAACAATATGATGTTGCGGGATAGACTGCACGAACGACTGTCCAAGCTTATCCAAACGCGAATTAACAGACTTGAACATTTCCTGATTAATCGCATCCTTCTCCATTCGCGCTCGCTTAGCCAAAATATATTTGGCACGTATGTTCGGTATGACATGATCTAAAGTGTTTGCCTCGGCAGACATGACTAAGATAACCATACAGCATAAAGCCTTTTTATATACAAAATGTCTAGAGCTATATATTTTTTAGAGTCGGTCTCTGAGGTGTGGGTCGCTTAGCAACAGTCTTCGCAGTCGATGCAGAAACCAATCCATCAACACCAATCTTAACAACACCAATAGTACGAGCCAATTGAGACACACGTTGCGAAATGTCAGCGCCACTAGCGGTAAGTTTCAATACCAATTCCGCCAAGATACTGTTTACCTTTTCTATAATCGTATTCTCAAATAGATCGAGTTTATTCTCCAACAAATTAACATACATATCACCCAACTTTGTTGTCAGTACCGACAGACGAAAACTGATTTGATCCACAGACCTCTGCTCCTTCACCTCTATATTACGTAAAAGCTCGATAATACCAACCTGCACATTCCGTACATTGACTAACGATGAATTGAACTCCGTA